>NW_027456939.1:0-233608 GCF_040206685.1 Ascaphus truei
TGTATTCTTTGATTAGTTAAAGTGGAAAACCAATTATCAACCCCTCCAGCATTATCCTCCTCCTTGCTCCCACCCCCTGCCCTCACCCCCCTCCCCCTTCCCCCCCCCCCTCTTCCCCCATCCCCCTTTCCCCCCCCCTCTTCCCCCATCCCCCACATGTGTATCTAATACACTGAGATTTTAATTCTTTTTTATCCATATCCTTTTATTTCATTCGGTTCCATCGACATCGGGAGGCCCGTGAGGTTTGCGCTGACTATCTTCACACCACAACTGTCCCGGTAGCCTGCCTGTCCCGGAAATGTCCCGGGTTTTGGCCTTTGTCCCGGTACTTAGATGTGATGTGGAGCGGGCGGCGGTGCGCTAGTCTGCGGCGGCGGAGCTGCGCGAGGAGGGTGCGGGACTCAGCTGGTGAGTTTTTTCACTTGTAGAATAGAATGCGGGGGGGGTTGGGCTTTAGACATCCTTCAACCAATCCCCTGCGTGCCGGCCGGAATTCTACAAAGCCCCGCCCCGGCATACTCCTTCATAGTAGAATGCTAAAATGCACGGGATTGGGTGAGAATGCCGAGAGCCGGGGGGCAGAGTATGAGCAGAGCACACCACACTACACTACCAGGGAGTAACGGTGCAGGAGATTGGTGGCCATTTGAGGAGGATAGGAGCAGCTCAGCAAGACGGCAGGGGATTGGACAGATGCCGGGTGGGAGGGGCCGCAGTGATCCATGGGATGGCAGTGATATCACTGACCTGTGACAGTGACTGCCACGAGGAGCACAGGAGAAGGTGTGTCAGACAGTCTGGAGCTGCTCAGAGGCAAAGCTGCCGCTGCACGTGTGACACAGTCTGTACAATAAGTACTGTAAGTGTAAGTAGCAACATATATATTTATAATAATGCACAACCATATTTCTGCTTTCCCCTGCTATTTATTTAGCACATTTTTATATTATATAAACAAGCCCCAAGGTCAGGTCAGGAATGACAATGAGGAATGTCCAATTAATGTCTTCATTTTTTATTTAATTTTAATTAATGTCAATAAATTATTTATATAATTTTCTGGGTGTGTGTCTCTGTCTGGGTGTGTGTGTGTGTCTCTCTCCCCCTCCCTGTCATCCTCTCCATACCTGTCACCTCTTCTCTCCACCTCCCTGTCACCTCTCACTCTCTCTCCCCTCCCTCCCTCCCTGTCACCTCCCTCCCTCCCTCCCTGTCACCTCCCTCCCTCTCTCCCTGTCACCTCTCTCCCTTTCACCCCTCTCCCCTCCCTGTCACCTCTCCCTCCCTCCCTGTTCGCCTCTCTCCCTCTCTCTCTCCCTCCCTCCCTGTCACCTCTCTCTCTCCCTCCCTGTCACCTCCCTCCCTTTCATCTCCCTCCTGTCACCTCTCTCCCTCCCTCCCTGTCACCTCTCGCACCCCCTCCCTCCGTCAGCTCCCTCCCTCCCCCCTCCCTGTCACCTCCCTACCTGCCTCCCCCCCTTTCACCTCCCCTCCCTCCCTGTCACCTCTATCTCTCCCTCCCTCCCAGTCACCTCTATCTCTCCCTCCCTCCCAGTCACCTCTATCTCTCCCTCCCTCCCTGTCACCTCTATCTCTCCCTCCCTCCCTGTCACCTCTATCTCTCCTCCCAGTCACTTCTATCTCTCCCTCCCTGTCGCCTCTCTCCCTCTCTCCCTCCCTCCCTCTCTCCCTCCCTCCCTGTCACCTCTCTCCTCCCTCCCTGTCACCTCCCCCCTCCCTGTCACCTCCCTACCTGCCTCCCTCCCTTTCACCTCCCTCCCTCCCAGTCACCTCTATCTCTTCCTCCCTCCCAGTCACCTCTCTCCCTCCCAGTCACCTCCCTCCCAGTCACCTCCCTCCCTCCCAGTCACCTCCCTCCCTCCCAGTCACCTCTATCTCTCCCTCCCAGTCACCTCTATCTCTCCCTCCCAGTCACCTCTATCTCTTCCTCCCAGTCACCTCTATCTCTCCCTCCCTCCCAGTCACCTCTATCTCTCCTTCCCAGTCACCTCTCTCCCTCCCTCCCAGTCACCTCTCTCCCTCCCTCCCTCCATCCCAGTCACCTCTCTCCCTCCCTCCCAGTCAATTTATTAAATATTTGAAAAATTGTGCTAATTATGCTGCTCCATACAAAATGTTCCTAATATTTCACTATACTGAGATAGATCCCTTAATTTCCCAGCGTTCTCGTGTGGTAACGGGGGAAGGGAGCAGCGCTGATTGAGACGACCCTAGGGAGCGATTCATGGTATGTTTATCATTTAAACTTTTACATCCTCATAACCTTTTATAAAACACAGAACAAATGCAAAGAAAGCTGCAGAATGGCCGGTGTGGGGATCAAACCCACGGCCGCGGCATTATTATCCCCACAACTGTGCTATCCAGCAAGCAAGCAACTGTATGTAGGGAAGGGGGAGAGAGGCACAGTGAGGGGAGGAGGGGATAGAGGCACAGTGAGGGGAGGGGGGGAGAGAGCACAGTGAGGGGGGGAGAGAGGCACAGTGAGGGGAGGGCCGGAGAGAGGCACAGTGAGGGGAGGGGAGAGAGGCACAGTGAGGAGAAGGGAGAGAAGCACAGTGAGGGAGTGGGGTGAGAGGCACAGTGAGGGGAGAGAGGCACAGTGAGGGGAGGGGGGAGAGGCACAGTGAGGGGAGGGGGGAGAGGCACAGTGAGGGGAAGGGAGAGAGGCACAGTGAGGGGAAGGGGAGAGAGGCACAGTGAGGGGAGGGGAGGGGGAGAGGCACAGTGAGTGGAGAGAGGCACAGTGAGGGGAGGGGGGAGAGAGGCACAGTGAGGGGGGGGAGAGGCACAGTGAGGGGAGAGGGGGAGAGAGACACAGTGAGGGGAGGGGGAGAGAGGCACAGTGAGGGGAGGGGGGAGAGAGGCACAGTGAGGGGAGGGGGAGAGAGGCAAAGTGAGGGGAGTGGGGGGGAGGAGAGAGGCACAGTGAGGGGGGAGAGGCAAAGTGAGGGAGTGGGGAGAGCACAGTGAGGGGAGGGAGAGAGGCACAGTGAGGGGGGGAGAGAGGCACAGTGAGGGGAGTGGGGGAGAGAGGCCACAGTGAGGGGAGTGGGGGAGAGAGGCACAGTGAGGGGAGAGGGGCAGAGAGGCACAGTGAGGGGAGGGGGGGAGTAAGTAAGGGAGAGAAAAAAATTAAGGCTGTGCCTATAGTGCCGTCGATGGCGACACGACGGGTGACGTCGCCGTCGCCACCGGCAAAAGTTATGTTTCGCCGGGCGGCGGGCAGTGCGGGATTCCGGCAATTTCATTTGTTCAAGTGACGTGACGGCCCTTGAAAAATCTAATTTTGCGGCTACCAGTTTCCGAACCGGCGACGTCGCTTTGTCGCCGTAGCGCGCACTATAAGCGCACGCGGCGGCAATGCTTCTGTTTTCGGCCGACGTCGCCAGTACTATATGCGCGGCCTAAGAATGTAGATTAAATATTTGAAAAATTGTGCTAATTATTCTGCTCCATACAAAATGTTCCTAATATTTCACTATACTGAGATAGATCCCTTAATTTCCCAGCGTTCTCGTGTGGTAACGGGGGAAGGGAGCAGCGCTGATTGAGACGACCCTAGGGAGCGATTCATGGTATGTTTATCAATTTAAACTTTTACATCCTCATAACATTTTATAAAACACAGAACAAATGCAAAGAAAGCTGCAGAATGGCCGGTGTGGGGATCAAACCCACGGCCGCGGCATTATTATCCCCACAACTGTGCTATCCAGCAAGCAAGCAACTGTAAGTAGGGAAGGGGGAGAGAGGCACAGTGAGGGGAGGAGGGGATAGAGGCACAGTGAGGGGAGGGGGGAGAGAGGCACAGAGAGGGGAGGATTGGATAGAGGCACAGTGAGGGGGGGGGGAGAGAGGCACAGTGAGGGGGGGGAGAGAGGCACAGTGAGGGGAGGGCCGGAGAGAGGCACAGTGAGGAGAGGGGAGAGAGGCACAGTGAGGAGAAGGGAGAGAAGCACAGTGAGGGAGGGGGGAGAGAGGCACAGTGAGGGGAGGGGGAGAGAGGCACAGTGAGGGGAGTGGGGGAGAGAGGCACAGTGAGGGGAGTGGGGGAGAGAGGCACAGTGAGGGGAGTGGGGGAGAGAGGCACAGTGAGGTAAGTGGGGGAGAGAGGCACAGTGAGGGGAGGGGGGGGAGCGATGCACAGTGAGGGGAGGGGGGGACAGAGGCACAGTGAGGGGAGAGAGGCACAGTGAGGGGAGAGGGGAGAGAGGCACAGTGAGGAGAAGGGAGAGAAGCACAGTGAGGGGAGGGGGGAGAGGCACAGTGAGGGGAGAGAGGCACAGTGAGGGGAGGGGGGAGAGGCACAGTGAGGGGAGGGGGGAGAGGCACAGTGAGGGGAAGGGAGAGAGGCACAGTGAGGGGAAGGGGAGAGAGGCACAGGGAGGGGAGGGGGAGAGGCACAGTGAGGGGAGAGAGGCACAGTGAGGGGAGGGGGAGGGAGAGAGGCACAGTGAGGGGAGTGGGGGAGAGAGGCACAGTGAGGGGAGTGGGGGAGAGAGCACAGTGAGGGGAGTGGGGGAGAGAGGCACAGTGAGGGGAGTGGGGAGAGAGGCACAGTGAGGGAAGAGGGGGAGAGGCACAGTGAGGGGGGGAGAGAGGCACAGTGAGGGAGGGGGGAGAGAGGCACAGTGAGGGGGGGAGAGAGGCAAAGTGAGGGGAGAGGGGCACAGTGAGGGGAGGGGAGAGAGGCACAGTGAGGGGAGTGGGGAGAGAGGCACAGTGAGGGGAAGGAGGGGAGAGAGGGCACAGTGAGGGGAAGGAGGGGAGAGAGGCACAGTGAGGGGAGGGGGAGAGAGGCACAGTGAGGGGAGGGGGGAGAGAGGCACAGTGAGGGGAGGGGAGAGAGGCACAGTGAGGGGAGTGGGGGAGAGAGGCACAGTGAGGAGTGGGGGAGAGAGGCACAGTGAGGGGGAGGAGGAGACAGGGAAGAATGGGGGGGGGGGAGGGGGCGCAGGGGAGGGGAGGTGGGGGGAGAGGGGAAAAGTGGGAGAGGGGGGTGAGGGGGGGGAGCGAGGCACAGTGAAGCAAGGGGGGGACAGAGGCACAGTGAGGGAGGAGGGGAGAGAGGCACAGTGAGGGGAGGGGGGGAGAGAGGCACAGTGAGGGGAGGGGGGGAGAGAGGCACAGTGAGGGGAGGGGGGGAGAGAGGCACAGTGAGGGGAGGGGCGGAGAGAGGCACAGTGAGGGAGGGGGGAGGAGGCACAGTGAGGAGAAGGGAGAGAAGCACAGTGAGGTGAGGGGGGAGAGGCACAGTGAGGGGAGAGAGGCACAGTGAGGGGAGGGTGGAGAGGCACAGTGAGGGGAGGAGGGAGAGGCACAGTGAGGGGAAGGGGAGAGAGGCACAGTGAGGGGAGGGAGAGAGGCACAGTGAGGGGAGGGGGGAGAGGCACAGTGAGGGGCAGGGAGAGAGGCACAGTAAGAGGAGGGGGAGAGTGAGGAAAGGGGGGAGAGACACAGTGAGGGAATGGGGAGAGAGAGGCACAGTGAGGGGAGAGGGGAGGAATGCACAATGAGGAGGGGGAGAGAGGCACAGTGAGGGGAGGGGAGGGGAAAGAGGCACAGTGAGGGGAGGGGGAGAGGCACGGGGAGGGGAGAGGCACAGGGAGAGGGAAGCGAGGCATATTGAGGGGAGCGAGGCACAGTGAGGGGAGAGGGGAGAGAGGCACAGTGAGGGGGAGAGAGGCACAGAGAAAGGAGGGAAGAGTGAGGAAAGGGGGGAGAGGCACAGTGAGGGGAGGGGGAGAGAGGCACAGTGAGGGATGGAGGAGAGAGAGGCTCAGTGAGGGAAGGGAGGAGAGAGGCACAGTGAGGGGAGGAAGGGAGAGAGGCACATTGAGGGAAGGAGGAGAGAGAGGCACAGTGAGGGAAGGAGGAGAGGCACAGTGATGGGAGGGAGGAGAGAGGCACAGTGAGGGGGGGAGAGCACAGTGAGGGGACAGGGAGAGGCACAGTGAGGGGAGGGGGGTGAGAGGCACAGTGAGGGGAGGAGGAGAGAGGCACAGTGAGGCAAGGGAGGAGAGAGGCACAGTGAGGGGGGATAGAGGCACAGTGAGGGGGGATAGAGGCACAGTGAGGGGGATAGAGGCACAGTGAGGGGAGGGGTGAGAGGCACAGTGAGGGGAGGGGGGAGAGAGGCACAGTGAGGGGGCAGAGGGCACAGTGAGGGGAGGGGGAGAGCCACGGGGAAGGGAGAGGCACAGCGAGAGGGGAGCGAGGCATATTGAGGGGAGCGAGTCACAGTGAGGGGAGAGGGGAGAGAGGCACAGTGAGGGGGAGAGAGGCACAGTGAAAGGAGGGGAGAGTGAGGAAAGGGGGGAGAGGCACAGTGAGGGGAGGGGGAGAGAGGCACAGTGAGGGAAGGGAGGAGTGAGGCACAGTGAGGGGAGGGGGGGAGAGAGGCACAGTGAGGGGAGGGGGGAGAGAGGCACATTGAGGGAAGGAGGAGAGAGAGGCACAGTGAGGGAAGGAGGAGAGGCACAGTGAGGGGAGGGAGGAGAGAGGCACAGTGAGGGGGGGGAGAAGCACAGTGAAAGGAGGGAAGAGTGAGGAAAGGGGGGAGAGGCACAGTGAGGGATGGAGGAGAGAGAGGCTCAGTGAGGGAAGGGAGGAGAGAGGCACAGTGAGGGGAGGGGGGGAGAGAGGCACATTGAGGGACGGAGGAGAGAGGCACAGTGAGGGGAGGGGGGGAGAGAGGCACAGTGAGGGAAGGAGGAGAGACACAGTGAGGGGAGGGAGGAGAGAGGCACATTGAGGGGGGGAAGCACAGTGAGGGGACAGGGAGAGGCACAGTGAGGGGACAGGGAGAGGCACAGTTAGGGGAGGGGGTGAGAGGCACAGTGAGGGGAGGGAGGAGAGAGGCACAGTGAGGGGGAGGGGAGGGAGGTGAGAGGCACAGTGAGGGAAGGGAGGAGAGAGGCACAGTGAGGGGGGGATAGAGGCACAGTGAGGGGAGGGGGGAGAGAGGCGCAGCGAGGGGAGGGGGGAGAGGCACAGTGAGGGGACTGGGGGAAGGGGGTATAGAGGCAGTGAGGGGGAGGGGGAGAGAGGCGCAGTGGGAGGAGGGGGAGAGAGGCGCAGTGGGGGGAGGGGAAGAGGTGCGCAGGGAGGGGGAAAAAGAGGCACAGTGAGGGGAGGGAGGAGAGGGACATGGGAGAGGCACAGCGAGGGGACGGGGGAGAGGCACAGTGAGGGCAGGGGGGAGAGGCACAGTGAGGGGGAGCGGTAGAGGCACAGTGATGGGGAGAGTTAGGCACAGTGATGGGGAGAGAGAGGCACAGTGATGGGGAGAGAGAGGCACAGTGATGGGGAGAGAGAGGCACAGTGATGGGGAGAAAGGCACAGTGAGGGGGGAGAGAGAGGCACAGTAAGGGAGAGAAAAAAATTAAGGCTGTGCCTATAGTGCCGTCGATGGCGACACGACCGGTGACGACGCCGTCGCCACCGGCAAAAGTTATGTTTCGCCGGGCGGCGGCAGTGCGGGATTCCGGCAATTTGATTTGTTCAAGTGACATGACGACCCTTGAAAAATCTAATTTTGCCGGCTACCAGTTTCCGAACCGGCGACGTCGCTTTGTCGCCGTAGCGCGCACTATAAGCGCACGCGGCGGCAATGCTTCTGTTTTCGGGCGACGTCGCCAGTACTATATGCGCGGCCTAAGAATGTAGATTAAATATTTGAAAAATTGTGCTAATTATTCTGCTCTATACAAAATGTTCCTAATATTTCACTATACTGAGATAGATCCCTTAATTTCCCAGCGTTCTCGTGTGGTAACGGGGGAAGGGAGCAGCGCTGATTGAGACGACCCTAGGGAGCGATTCATGGTATGTTTATCAATTTAAACTTTTACATCCTCATAACCTTTTATAAAACACAGAACAAATGCAAAGAAAGCTGCAGAATGGCCGTGTGTGGGGATCAAACCCACGGCCGCGGCATTATTATCCCACAACTGCGCTATCCAGCAAGCAAGCAACTGTATGTAGGGAAGGGGGAGAGAGGCACAGTGAGGGGAGGAGGGGATAGAGGCACAGTGAGGGGAGGGGGGCAGAGAGGCACAGTGAGGGGGGGAGAGAGGCACAGTGAGGGGGGGAGAGAGGCACAGTGAGGGGGGGAGAGAGGCACAGTGAGGGGGGGGGGAGAGAGGCACAGTGAGGGGGGGAGAGAGGCACAGTGAGGGGGGGAGAGAGGCACAGTGAGGGGAGGGCCGGAGAGAGGCACAGTGAGGGGAGAGAGAGGCACAGTGAGGAGAAGGGAGAGAAGCACAGTGAGGGGGGAGAGGCACAGTGAGGGGAGAGAAGCACAGTGAGGGGAGGGGGGAGAGGCACAGTGAGGGGAGGGGGGAGAGCACAGTGAGGGGAGGGGGAGAGGCACAGTGAGGGGAGGGGGAGAGGCACAGTGAGGGGGAAAGGGAGAGAGGCACAGTGAGGGGAAGGGAGAGAGGCACAGTGAGGGGAGGGGGGAGAGGCACAGTGAGGGGAGAGGGGAGAGAGACACAGTGAGGGGAGGGGGAGAGAGGCACAGTGAGGGGAGGGGGGGAGAGAGGCACAGTGAGGGGAGTGGGGGAGAGAGGCACAGTGAGGGGAGGGGAGAGAGGCACAGTGAGGGGAGTGGGGGAGAGAGGCACAGTGAGGGGAGGGGGAGAGAGGCACAGTGAGGGGAGGGGGAGAGAGGCACAGTGAGGGGAGGGGGAGAGAGGCACAGTGAGGGGGGGGGGAGAGAGGCAAAGTGAGGGGCAGGAGGGGAGAGAAGCACAGTGAGGGGAGGGGGGAGAGAGGCACAGTGAGGGGAGGGGGGAGAGAGGCACAGTGAGGGGAGGGGCGGACAGAGGCACAGTGAGGGGAGGAGGGGAGAGAGGCACAGTGAGGGGAGGGGGGGGGAGAGAGGCACAGTGAGGGAGGTGGGAGAGGCACAGTGAGGAGAAGGGAGAGAAGCACAGTGAGGGGAGGGGAGGGGGAGAGAGGCACAGTGAGGGGAGGAGGGAGAGGCACAGTGAGAGGAAGGGGAGAGAGGCACAGTGAGGGTAGGGGAGGGGGAGAGAGGCACAGTGAGGGGAGGGGGGGGAGAGGCACAGTGAGGGGAGGGGGAGAGTGAGGAAAGGGGGGAGAGGCACAGTGAGGGAATGGGGGGAGAGAGAGGCACAGTGAGGGGAGGGTGGAGGAATGCACAATGAGGAGGGGGAGAGAGGCACAGTGAGGGGAGGGGAAAGAGGCACAGTGAGGGGAGGGGGAGAGGCACGGGGAGGGGAGAGGCACAGGGAGAGGGGAGCGAGGCATATTGAGGGGAGCGAGGCACAGTGAGGGGGAGAGAGGCACAGTGAAAGGAGGGAAGAGTGAGGAAAGGGGGGAGAGGCACAGTGAGGGGGGGAGAGAGGCACAGTGAGGGGAGGGCCGGAGAGAGGCACAGTGAGGAGAGGGGAGAGAGGCACAGTGAGGAGAAGGGAGAGAAGCACAGTGAGGGGAGGGGGGAGAGAGGCACAGTGAGGGGAGGGGGAGAGAGGCACAGTGAGGGGAGTGGGGGAGAGAGGCACAGTGAGGGAGTGGGGAGAGAGGCACAGTGAGGGAAGTGGGGGAGAGAGGCACAGTGAGGGGAGGGGGGGGACAGAGGCACAGTGAGGGGAGGAGGGGAGAGAGGCACAGTGAGGGGAGAGGGGAGAGAGGCACAGTGAGGAGAAGGGAGAGAAGCACAGTGAGGGGGAGGGGGGAGAGGCACAGTGAGGGGAGAGAGGCACAGTGAGGGGAGGGGGGAGAGGCACAGTGAGGGGAGGGGGGAGAGGCACAGTGAGGGGAAGGGAGAGAGGCACAGTGAGGGGAAGGGGAGAGAGGCACAGGGAGGGGAGGGGGAGAGGCACAGTGAGGGGAGAGAGGCACAGTGAGGGGAGGGGGGAGAGAGGCACAGTGAGGGGAGTGGGGGAGAGAGGCACAGTGAGGGGAGTGGGGGGAGAGAGGCACAGTGAGGGAGTGGGGGAGAGAGGCACAGTGAGGGGAGTGGCGGAGAGAGGCACAGTGAGGGGAGAGGGGAGAGAGGCACAGTGAGGGGGGGAGAGAGGCACAGTGAGGGGAGGGGGGAGAGAGGCACAGTGAGGGGGGGAGAGAGGCAAAGTGAGGGGAGAGGGGCACAGTGAGGGGAGGGGAGAGAGGCACAGTGAGGGGAGTGGGGGAGAGAGGCACAGTGAGGGGAAGGAGGGGAGAGAGGCACAGTGAGGGGAAGGAGGGGAGAGAGGCACAGTGAGGGGAGGGGGGAGAGAGGCACAGTGAGGGGAGGGGGGAGAGAGGCACAGTGAGGGGAGGGGGGAGAGAGGCACAGTGAGGGGAGTGGGGAGAGAGGCACAGTGAGGAGTGGGGAGAGAGGCACAGTGAGGGGAGGAGGGAGCGAGGCACAGTGAAGCAAGGGGGGGACAGAGGCACAGTGAGGGGAGGAGGGGAGAGAGGCACAGTGAGGGAGGGGGGGAGAGAGGCACAGTGAGGGGAGGGGGGAGAGAGGCACAGTGAGGGGAGGGGGGGAGAGAGGCACAGTGAGGGGAGGGGGGGAGAGAGGCACAGTGAGGGGAGGGGCGGAGAGAGGCACAGTGAGGGAGGGGGGAGAGGCACAGTGAGGAGAAGGGAGAGAAGCACAGTGAGGTGAGGGGGGGAGAGGCACAGTGAGGGGAGAGAGGCCACAGTGAGGGGAGGGTGGAGAGGCACAGTGAGGGGAGGAGGGAGAGGCACAGTGAGGGGAAGGGGAGAGAGGCACAGTGAGGGGAGGGGAGAGAGGCACAGTGAGGGGAGGGGGGAGAGGCACAGTGAGGGGAGGGAGAGAGGCACAGTAAGAGGAGGGGGAGAGTGAGGAAAGGGGGGAGAGACACAGTGAGGGAATGGGGAGAGAGAGGGCACAGTGAGGGGAGAGGGGAGGAATGCACAATGAGGAGGGGGAGAGAGGCACAGTGAGGGGAGGGGAGGGGAAAGAGGCACAGTGAGGGGAGGGGGAGAGGCACGGGGGAGGGGAGAGGCACAGGGAGAGGGAAGCGAGGCATATTGAGGGGAGCGAGGCACAGTGAGGGGAGAGGGGAGAGAGGCACAGTGAGGGGGAGAGAGGCACAGAGAAAGGAGGGAAGAGTGAGGAAAGGGGGAGAGGCACAGTGAGGGGAGGGGGGAGAGAGGCACAGTGAGGGATGGAGGAGAGAGGCTCAGTGAGGGAAGGGAGGAGAGAGGCACAGTGAGGGGAGGAAGGGAGAGAGGCACATTGAGGGAAGGAGGAGAGAGAGGCACAGTGAGGGAAGGAGGAGAGGCACAGTGATGGGAGGGAGGAGAGAGGCACAGTGAGGGGGGGGAGAGCACAGTGAGGGGACAGGGAGAGGCACAGTGAGGGGAGGGAGGAGAGAGGCACAGTGAGGCAAGGGAGGAGAGAGGCACAGTGAGGGGGGGATAGAGGCACAGTGAGGGGGGGATAGAGGCACAGTGAGGGGGGATAGAGGCACAGTGAGGGGAGGGGGTGAGAGGCACAGTGAGGGGAGGGGGGGAGAGAGGCACAGTGAGGGGGCAGAGGGGCACAGTGAGGGGAGGGGGAGAGCCACGGGGAAGGGAGAGGCACAGCGAGAGGGGAGCGAGGCATATTGAGGGGAGCGAGTCACAGTGAGGGGAGAGGGGAGAGAGGCACAGTGAGGGGGAGAGAGGCACAGTGAAAGGAGGGGAGAGTGAGGAAAAGGGGGAGAGGCACAGTGAGGGGAGGGGGAGAGAGGCACAGTGAGGGAAGGGAGGAGTGAGGCACAGTGAGGGGAGGGGGGGAGAGAGGCACAGTGAGGGGAGGGGGGGAGAGAGGCACATTGAGGGAAGGAGGAGAGAGAGGCACAGTGAGGGAAGGAGGAGAGGCACAGTGAGGGGAGGGAGGAGAGAGGCACAGTGAGGGGGGGGAGAAGCACAGTGAAAGGAGGGAAGAGTGAGGAAAGGGGGGAGAGGCACAGTGAGGGATGGAGGAGAGAGAGGCTCAGTGAGGGAAGGGAGGAGAGAGGCACAGTGAGGGTAGGGGGGGAGAGAGGCACATTGAGGGACGGAGGAGAGAGGCACAGTGAGGGAAGGAGGAGAGGCACAGTGAGGGGAGGGAGGAGAGAGGCACATTGAGGGGGGGGAAGCACAGTGAGGGGACAGGGAGAGGCACAGTGAGGGGACAGGGAGAGGCACAGTTAGGGGAGGGGGGTGAGAGGCACAGTGAGGGGAGGGAGGAGAGAGGCACAGTGAGGGGAGGGAGGTGAGAGGCACAGTGAGGGAAGGGAGGAGAGAGGCACAGTGAGGGGGGGATAGAGGCACAGTGAGGGGAGGGGGGAGAGAGGCGCAGCGAGGGGAGGGGGGAGAGGCACAGTGAGGGGACTGGGGGAAGGGGGTATAGAGGCAGTGAGGGGAGGGGGAGAGAGGCGCAGTGGGAGGAGGGGGAGAGAGGCGCAGTGGGGGGATGGGGAAGAGGTGCGCAGTGAGGGGAGGGGGAAAAAGAGGCACAGTGAGGGGAGGGAGGAGAGGGACATGGGAGAGGCACAGCGAGGGGACGGGGGAGAGGCACAGTGAGGGCAGGGGGGAGAGGCACAGTGAGGGGAGCAGTAGAGGCACAGTGATGGGGAGAGTTAGGCACAGTGATGGGGAGAGAGAGGCACAGTGATGGGGAGAGAGAGGCACAGTGATGGGGAGAGAGAGGCACAGTGATGGGGAGAAAGGCACAGTGAGGGGGAGAGAGAGGCACAGTAAGGGAGAGAAAAAAATTAAGGCTGTGCCTATAGTGCCGTCGATGGCGACACGACCGGTGACGACGCCGTCGCCACCGGCAAAAGTTATGTTTCGCCGGGCGGCGGCAGTGCGGGATTCCGGCAATTTGATTTGTTCAAGTGACGTGACGACCCTTGAAAAATCTAATTTTGCCGGCTACCAGTTTCCGAACCGGCGACGTCGCTTTGTCGCCGTAGCGCGCACTATAAGCGCACGCGGCGGCAATGCTTCTGTTTTCGGGCGACGTCGCCAGTACTATATGCGCGGCCTAAGAATGTAGATTAAATATTTGAAAAATTGTGCTAATTATTCTGCTCTATACAAAATGTTCCTAATATTTCACTATACTGAGATAGATCCCTTAATTTCCCAGCGTTCTCGTGTGGTAACGGGGGAAGGGAGCAGCGCTGATTGAGACGACCCTAGGGAGCGATTCATGGTATGTTTATCAATTTAAACTTTTACATCCTCATAACCTTTTATAAAACACAGAACAAATGCAAAGAAAGCTGCAGAATGGCCGGTGTGGGGATCAAACCCACGGCCGCGGCATTATTATCCCCACAACTGCGCTATCCAGCAAGCAAGCAACTGTATGTAGGGAAGGGGGAGAGAGGCACAGTGAGGGGAGGAGGGGATAGAGGCACAGTGAGGGGAGGGGGGCAGAGAGGCACAGTGAGGGGGGGAGAGAGGCACAGTGAGGGGGGGAGAGAGGCACAGTGAGGGGGGGAGAGAGGCACAGTGAGGGGGGGAGAGAGGCACAGTGAGGGGGGGAGAGAGGCACAGTGAGGGGGGGGAGAGAGGCACAGTGAGGGGAGGGCCGGAGAGAGGCACAGTGAGGGGAGAGAGGCACAGTGAGGAGAAGGGAGAGAAGCACAGTGAGGGGGGAGAGGCACAGTGAGGGGAGAGAAGCACAGTGAGGGGAGGGGGGAGAGGCACAGTGAGGGGAGGGGGGAGAGGCACAGTGAGGGGAGGGGGAGAGGCACAGTGAGGGGAGGGGGAGAGGCACAGTGAGGGGAGGGGGAGAGGCACAGTGAGGGGAAGGGAGAGAGGCACAGTGAGGGGAAGGGAGAGAGGCACAGTGAGGGGAGGGGGGAGAGGCACAGTGAGGGGAGAGGGGAGAGAGACACAGTGAGGGGAGGGGGAGAGAGGCACAGTGAGGGGAGGGGGGAGAGAGGCACAGTGAGGGGAGTGGGGGAGAGAGGCACAGTGAGGGGAGGGGAGAGAGGCACAGTGAGGGGAGTGGGGGAGAGAGGCACAGTGAGGGGGGGGAGAGAGGCACAGTGAGGGGAGGGGGAGAGAGGCACAGTGAGGGGAGGGGGAGAGAGGCACAGTGAGGGGGGGGGGAGAGAGGCAAAGTGAGGGGCAGGAGGGGAGAGAAGCACAGTGAGGGGAGGGGGGAGAGAGGCACAGTGAGGGGAGGGGGGAGAGAGGCACAGTGAGGGGAGGGGCGGACAGAGGCACAGTGAGGGGAGGAGGGGAGAGAGGCACAGTGAGGGGAGGGGGGGAGAGAGGCACAGTGAGGGAGGTGGGAGAGGCACAGTGAGGAGAAGGGAGAGAAGCACAGTGAGGGGAGGGGAGAGAGGCACAGTGAGGGGAGGAGGGAGAGGCACAGTGAGAGGAAGGGGAGAGAGGCACAGTGAGGGTAGGGGAGGGGAGAGAGGCACAGTGAGGGGAGGGGGGAGAGGCACAGTGAGGGGAGGGGGAGAGTGAGGAAAGGGGGGAGAGGCACAGTGAGGGAATGGGGAGAGAGAGGCACAGTGAGGGGAGGGTGGAGGAATGCACAATGAGGAGGGGGAGAGAGGCACAGTGAGGGGAGGGGAAAGAGGCACAGTGAGGGGAGGGGGAGAGGCACGGGGAGGGGAGAGGCACAGGGAGAGGGGAGCGAGGCATATTGAGGGGAGCGAGGCACAGTGAGGGAGAGAGGCACAGTGAAAGGAGGGAAGAGTGAGGAAAGGGGGGAGAGGCACAGTGAGGGGAGGGCGGAGAGGCACAGTGAGGGATGGAGGAGAGAGAGGCTCAGTGAGGGAAGGGAGGAGAGAGGCACAGTGAGGGGAGGGGGGGAGAGAGGCACATTGAGGGAAGGAGGAGAGAGAGGCACAGTGAGGGAAGGAGGAGAGGCACAGTGAGGGGAGGGAGGAGAGAGGCACAGTGAGGGGACGGAGAGGCACAGTGACGGGAGGGGGTGAGAGGCACAGTGAGGGGAGGGAGGAGAGAGGCACAGTGAGGGGGGGATAGAGGCACAGTGAAGGGGGGGATAGAGGCACAGTGAGGGGAGGGGGGAGAGAGGCGCAGCAAGGGGAGGGGGGAGAGGCACAGTGAGGGGAGTGGGGGAAGGGGGTATAGAGGCAGTGAGGGGAGGGGGAGAGAGGCGCAGTGGGGGGAGGGGGAAGAAGTGCGCAGTGAGGGTAGGGGGAAAAAGAGGCACAGTGAGGTGAGGGAGGAGAGGGACATGGGAGAGGCACAGCGAGGGGACGGGGGAGAGGCACAGTGAGGGGAGGGGGGGAGAGAGGCACAGTGAGGGGAGGGGGGGAGAGAGGCACAGTGAGGGGAGGGGGGGAGAGAGGCACAGTGAGGGGGGGGGATAGAGGCACAGTGAGGGGAGGGCCGGAGAGAGGCACAGTGAGGGGAGAGGGGAGAGAGGCACAGTGAGGAGAAGGGAGAGAAGCACAGTGAGGGGAGGGGGGAGAGGCACAGTGAGGGGAGAGAGGCACAGTGAGGGGAGGGGGGAGAGGCACAGTGAGGGGAGGGGGGAGAGGCACAGTGAGGGGAAGGGAGAGAGGCACAGTGAGGGGAGGGGAGGGGGAGAGGCACAGTGAGGGGAGAGAGGCACAGTGAGGGGGGAGAGAGGCACAGTGAGGGGGGGAGAGGCACAGTGAGGGGAGAGGGGAGAGAGACACAGTGAGGGGAGGGGGAGAGAGGCACAGTGAGGGGAGGGGGGAGAGAGGCACAGTGAGGGGAGTGGGGGAAAGAGGCACAGTGAGGGGAGGGGTGAGAGAGGCACAGTGAGGGGAGGGGGGAGAGAGGCACAGTGAGGGGAGTGGGGGAGAGAGGCACAGTGAGGGGAGGGGGGAGCGAGGCACAGTGAGGGGAGGGGGGGACAGAGGCACAGTGAGGGGAGGAGGGGAGAGAGGCACAGTGAGGGGAGGGGGGGAGAGAGGCACAGTGAGGGGGGGAGAGAGGCACAGTGAGGGGGGGGAGAGAGGCACAGTGAGGGGAGGGGCGGAGAGAGGCACAGTGAGGGAGGGGGGAGAGGCACAGTGAGGGGAGCGGTAGAGGCACAGTGATGGGGAGAGTTAGGCACAGTGATGGGGAGAGTTAGGCACAGTGATGGGGAGAGAGAGGCACAGTGATGGGGAGAGAGAGGCACAGTGATGGGGAGAGAGAGGCACAGTGAGGGGGAGAGAGAGGCACAGTGAGGGGGAGAGAGAGGCACAGTAAGGGAGAGAAAAAAATTAAGGCTGTGCCTATAGTGCCGTCGATGGCGACACGACGGGTGACGACGCCGTCGCCACCGGCAAAAGTTATGTTTCGCCGGGCGGCGGCAGTGCGGGATTCCGGCAATTTGATTTGTTCAAGTGACGTGACGGCCCTTGAAAAATCTAATTTTGCCGGCTACCAGTTTCCGAACCGGCGACGTCGCTTTGTCGCCGTAGCGCGCACTATAAGCGCACGCGGCGGCAATGCTTCTGTTTTCGGGCGACGTCGCCAGTACTATATGCGCAGCCTAAGAATGTAGATTAAATATTTGAAAAATTGTGCTAATTATTCTGCTCCATACAAAATGTTCCTAATATTTCACTATACTGAGATAAATCCCTTAATTTCCCAGCGTTCTCGTGTGGTAACGGGGGAAGGGAGCAGCGCTTATTGAGACGACCCTAGGGAGCGATTCATGGTATGTTTATCAATTTAAACTTTTACATCCTCATAACCTTTTATAAAACACAGAACAAATGCAAAGAAAGCTGCAGAATGGCCGGTGTGGGGATCAAACCCACGGCCGCGGCATTATTATCCCCACAACTGCGCTATCCAGCAAGCAAGCAACTGTATGTAGGGAAGGGGGAGAGAGGCACAGTGAGGGGAGGAGGGGATAGAGGCACAGTGAGGGGAGGGGGGAGAGAGGCACAGTGAGGGGAGGGGGGAGAGAGGCACAGTGAGGGGAGGGGGGGAGAGAGGCACAGTGAGGGGAGGGGGGGAGAGAGGCACAGTGAGGGGGGGGAGAGAGGCACAGTGAGGGGGGGGGGAGAGAGGCACAGTGAGGGGAGGGCCGGAGAGAGGCACAGTGAGGGGAGAGGGGAGAGAGGCACAGTGAGGAGAAGGGAGAGAAGCACAGTGAGGGGAGGGGGGAGAGGCACAGTGAGGGGAGAGAGGCACAGTGAGGGGAGGGGGGAGAGGCACAGTGAGGGGAAGGGAGAGAGGCACGGGGAGGGGAGGGGGAGAGGCACAGTGAGGGGAGAGAGGCACAGTGAGGGGAGCGGGGCACAGTGAGGGGAGGGGAGAGAGGCACAGTGAGGGGAGTGGAGGAGAGAGGCACAGTGAGGGGAAGGAGGGGAGAGAGGCACAGTGAGGAGGGGGGAGAGGCACAGTGAGGGAAGGGGGGAGAGAGGCACAGTGAGGGGGGGGGGAGAGGCACAGTGAGGGGAGAGAGGCACAGTGAGGGGAGCGGGGCACAGTGAGGGGAGGGGGGAGAGGCACAGTGAGGGGAGGGGGGAGAGGCACAGTGAGGGGAGGGGGGAGAGGCACAGTGAGGGGAAGGGGGAGAGGCACAGTGAGGGGAAGGGAGAGGCACAGTGAGGGGAAGGGAGAGGCACAGTGAGGGGAAGGGGAGAGAGGCACAGTGAGGGGAGGGGAGGGGGAGAGGCACAGTGAGGGGAGAGAGGCACAGTGAGGGGGGGGAGAGACACAGTGAGGGGAGGGGGGAGAGACACAGTGAGGGGAGGGGAGAGAGAGCCACAGTGAGGGGAGTGGGGGAGAGAGGCACAGTGAGGGGGGGGGAGAGAGGCACAGTGAGGGGAGGGGAGAGAGGCACAGTGAGGGGAGTGGGGGAGAGAGGCACAGTGAGGGGAGGGGAGAGAGGCACAGTGAGGGGAGGGGGGAGAGAGGCACAGTGAGGGGGGGAGAGAGGCAAAGTGAGGGGAGCGGGGCACAGTGAGGGGAGAGGAGAGAGGCACAGTGAGGGGAGTGGAGGAGAGAGGCACAGTGAGGGGAAGGAGGGGAGAGAGGCACAGTGAGGAGGGGGGAGAGGCACAGTGAGGAGGGGGGAGAGGCACAGTGAGGGAAGGGGGGAGAGGCACAGTGAGGGGAGGGGGGAGAGGCACAGTGAGGGGAGGGGGGAGAGGCACAATGAGGGGAGGGGGGAGAGGCACAGTGAGGGGAGGGGGGAGAGGCACAATGAGGGGAAGGGGAGAGAGGCACAGTGAGGGGAAGGGGAGAGAGGCACAGTGAGGGGAAGGGGAGAGAGGCACAGTGAGGGGAGGGGAGGGGGAGAGGCACAGTGAGGGGAGAGAGGCACAGTGAGGGGGGGGAGAGACACCCACAGTGAGGGGAGTGGGGGAGAGAGGCACAGTGAGGGGAGGGGAGAGAGGCACAGTGAGGGGAGGGGAGAGAGGCACAGTGAGGGGAGTGGGGGAGAGAGGCACAGTGAGGGGAGAGGGGAGAGAGGCACAGTGAGGGGAGGGGGGAGGAGGCACAGTGAGGGGGGGAGAGAGGCACAGTGAGGGGAGGGGGAGAGAGGCACAGTGAGGGGGGGAGAGAGGCACAGTGAGGGGGGGAGAGAGGCAAAGTGAGGGGAGCGGGGCACAGTGAGGGGAGGGGAGAGAGGCACAGTGAGGGGAGTGGGGGAGAGAGGCACAGTGAGGGGAAGGAGGGGAGAGAGGCACAGTGAGGGGAGGGGGGAGAGAGGCACAGTGAGGGGAGGGGGGAGAGAGGCACAGTGAGGGGAGTGGGGGAGAGGCACAGTGAGGGGAGGGGGGAGCGAGGCACAGTGAGGGGATGGGGACAGAGGCACAGTGAGGGGAGGAGGGGAGAGAGGCACAGTGAAGGGAGGGGGGGGAGAGAGGCACAGTGAGAGGAGGGGCGGAGAGAGGCACAGTGAGGAGAAGGGAGAGAAGCACAGTGAGGGGAGGGGGGAGAGAGGCACAGTGAGGGGAGGGCCGGAGAGAGGCACGGAGAGGGGAGAGAGGCACAGTGAGGAGAAGGGAGAGAAGCACAGTTAGGGGAGGGGGAGAGGCACAGTGAGGGGGAGAGGCACAGTGAGGGGAGGGGAGAGAGGCACAGTGAGGGGAGGGGGGAGAGGCACAGTGAGGGGAGGGGGGAGCGGCACAGTGAGGGGAGGGGGGAGCGGCACAGTGAGGGGAGGGGGGAGAGGCACAGTTAGGGGAGGGGGGAGAGGCACAGTGAGGGGAAGGGAGAGGCACAGTGAGGGGAAGGGGGAGAGGCACAGTGAGGGGAGGGGGGGAGAGAGGCACAGTGAGGGGGGGAGAGAGGCACAGTGAGGGGGGGGAGAGAGGCACAGTGAGGGGAGGGGCGGAGAGAGGCACAGTGAGGGAGGGGGGAGAGGCACAGTGAGGGGAGCGGTAGAGGCACAGTGATGGGGAGAGTTAGGCACAGTGATGGGGAGAGTTAGGCACAGTGATGGGGAGAGAGAGGCACAGTGATGGGGAGAGAGAGGCACAGTGATGGGGAGAGAGAGGCACAGTGAGGGGGAGAGAGAGGCACAGTGAGGGGGAGAGAGAGGCACAGTAAGGGAGAGAAAAAAATTAAGGCTGTGCCTATAGTGCCGTCGATGGCGACACGACGGGTGACGACGCCGTCGCCACCGGCAAAAGTTATGTTTCGCCGGGCGGCGGCAGTGCGGGATTCCGGCAATTTGATTTGTTCAAGTGACGTGACGGCCCTTGAAAAATCTAATTTTGCCGGCTACCAGTTTCCGAACCGGCGACGTCGCTTTGTCGCCGTAGCGCGCACTATAAGCGCACGCGGCGGCAATGCTTCTGTTTTCGGGCGACGTCGCCAGTACTATATGCGCGGCCTAAGAATGTAGATTAAATATTTGAAAAATTATGCTTATGATGGGCTTTATTTTCCTGTTATTTTCCCTGTGCTAATTATTCTGCTCCATACAAAATGTTCCTAATATTTCACTATACTGAGATAAATCCCTTAATTTCCCAGCGTTCTCGTGTGGTAACGGGGGAAGGGAGCAGCGCTGATTGAGACGACTCTAGGGAGCGATTCATGGTATGTTTATCAATTTAAACTTTTACATCCTCGTAACCTTTTATAAAACACAGAACAAATGCAAAGAAAGCTGCAGAATGGCCGGTGTGGGGATCAAACCCACGGCCGCGGCATTATTATCCCCACAACTGCGCTATCCAGCAAGCAAGCAACTGTATGTAGGGAAGGGGGAGAGAGGCACAGTGAGGGGAGGGGGGAGAGAGGCACAGTGAGGGGAGGGGGGGAGAGAGGCACAGTGAGGGGAGGGGGGGAGAGAGGCACAGTGAGGGGAGGGGGGGAGAGAGGCACAGTGAGGGGAGGGGAGAGAGGCACAGTGAGGAGAAGGGAGAGAAGCACAGTGAGGGGAGGGGAGAGAGGCACAGTGAGGGGAGGGGGGAGAGGCACAATGAGGGGAGGGGGGAGAGGCACAGTGAGGGGAAGGGAGAGAGGCACAGTGAGGGGAAGGGGAGAGAGGCACAGTGAGGTGAGGGGAGGGGGAGAGGCACAGTGAGGGGAGAGAGGCACAGTGAGGGGAGGGGGGAGAGAGGCACAGTGAGGGGGGGGAGAGGCACAGTGAGGGGAGAGAGACACAGTGAGGGGAGGGGGAGAGAGGCACAGTGAGGGGAGGGGGGAGAGAAGCACAGTGATGGGAGGGGGGAGAGAGGCACAGTGAGGGGAGTGGGGGAGAGAGGCACAGTGAGGGGAGGGGAGAGAGGCACAGTGAGGGGAGTGGGGGAGAGAGGCACAGTGAGGGGAGAGGGGAGAGAGGCACAGTGAGGGGGGGGGAGAGAGGCACAGTGAGGGGAGGGGGGAGAGAGGCAAAGTGAGGGGAGTGGGGCACAGTGAGGGGAGGGGAGAGAGGCACAGTGAGGGGAGTGGGGGAGAGAGGCACAGTGAGGGGAAGGAGGGGAGAGAGGCACAGTGAGGGGAGGGGGGAGAGAGGCACAGTGAGGGGAGGGGGGAGAGAGGCACAGTGAGGGGAGTGGGGGAGAGAGGCACAGTGAGGGGAGGGGGAGCAAGGCACAGTGAGGGGAGGGGGGTACAGAGGCACAGTGAGGGGAGGAGGGGAGAGAGGTACAGTGAGGGGAGGGGGGAGAGAGGCACAGTGAGGGGAGGGGGAGAGGCACAGTGAGGGAAGGAGGAGAGGCACAGTGAGGGGAGGGAGGAGAGAGGCACAGTGAGGGGAGAGGGGAGAGAGGCACAGTGAGGGGAGGGGGAGGAGGCACAGTGAGGGGGGGGAGAGAGGCACAGTGAGGGGAGGGGGGAGAGAGGCAAAGTGAGGGGAGAGAGGCACAGTGAGGGGAGGGGAGAGAGGCACAGTGAGGGGAGGGGAGAGAGGCACAGTGAGGGGAGGGAGAGAGGCACAGTGAGGGGAGGGGGAGAGTTAGGAAAGGGGGGAGAGGCACAGTGAGGGAATGGGGAGAGAGAGGCACAGTGAGGGGAGGGGGGAGGAATGCACAATGAGGAGGGGGAGAGAGGCACAGTGAGGGGAGGGGAGGGGAAAGAGGCACAGTGAGGGGAGGGGGAGAGGCACGGGGAGGGGGAGAGGCACGGGGAGGGGAGGGGGAGAGGCACGGGGAGGGGAGAGGCACAGGGAGAGGGAAGCGAGGCATATTGAGGGGAGCGAGGCACAGTGAGGGGAGAGGGGAGAGAGGCACAGTGAGGGGGGGGAGAGGCACAGTGAGGGGAGAGGGGAGAGAGACAGAGTGAGGGGAGGGGGAGAGAGGCACAGTGAGGGGAGGGGGGAGAGAGGCACAGTGAGGGGAGGGGGGAGAGAGGCACAGTGAGGGGAGGGGGGAGAGAGGCACAGTGAGGGGAGTGGGGGAGAGAGGCACAGTGAGGGGAGGGAGGAGAGAGGCACAGTGAGGGGGGGATAGAGGCACAGTGAAGGGGGGGATAGAGGCACAGTGAGGGGAGGGGGGAGAGAGGCGCAGCAAGGGGAGGGGGGAGAGGCACAGTGAGGGGAGTGGGGGAAGGGGGTATAGAGGCAGTGAGGGGAGGGGGAGAGAGGCGCAGTGGGGGGAGGGGGAAGAAGTGCGCAGTGAGGGTAGGGGGAAAAAGAGGCACAGTGAGGTGAGGGAGGAGAGGGACATGGGAGAGGCACAGCGAGGGGACGGGGGAGAGGCACAGTGAGGGGAGGGGGGGAGAGAGGCACAGTGAGGGGAGGGGGGGAGAGAGGCACAGTGAGGGGAGGGGGGGAGAGAGGCACAGTGAGGGGGGGGGATAGAGGCACAGTGAGGGGAGGGCCGGAGAGAGGCACAGTGAGGGGAGAGGGGAGAGAGGCACAGTGAGGAGAAGGGAGAGAAGCACAGTGAGGGGAGGGGGGAGAGGCACAGTGAGGGGAGAGAGGCACAGTGAGGGGAGGGGGGAGAGGCACAGTGAGGGGAGGGGGGAGAGGCACAGTGAGGGGAAGGGAGAGAGGCACAGTGAGGGGAGGGGAGGGGGAGAGGCACAGTGAGGGGAGAGAGGCACAGTGAGGGGGGAGAGAGGCACAGTGAGGGGGGGAGAGGCACAGTGAGGGGAGAGGGGAGAGAGACACAGTGAGGGGAGGGGGAGAGAGGCACAGTGAGGGGAGGGGGGAGAGAGGCACAGTGAGGGGAGTGGGGGAAAGAGGCACAGTGAGGGGAGGGGTGAGAGAGGCACAGTGAGGGGAGGGGGGAGAGAGGCACAGTGAGGGGAGTGGGGGAGAGAGGCACAGTGAGGGGAGGGGGGAGCGAGGCACAGTGAGGGGAGGGGGGGACAGAGGCACAGTGAGGGGAGGAGGGGAGAGAGGCACAGTGAGGGGAGGGGGGGAGAGAGGCACAGTGAGGGGGGGAGAGAGGCACAGTGAGGGGGGGGAGAGAGGCACAGTGAGGGGAGGGGCGGAGAGAGGCACAGTGAGGGAGGGGGGAGAGGCACAGTGAGGGGAGCGGTAGAGGCACAGTGATGGGGAGAGTTAGGCACAGTGATGGGGAGAGTTAGGCACAGTGATGGGGAGAGAGAGGCACAGTGATGGGGAGAGAGAGGCACAGTGATGGGGAGAGAGAGGCACAGTGAGGGGGAGAGAGAGGCACAGTGAGGGGGAGAGAGAGGCACAGTAAGGGAGAGAAAAAAATTAAGGCTGTGCCTATAGTGCCGTCGATGGCGACACGACGGGTGACGACGCCGTCGCCACCGGCAAAAGTTATGTTTCGCCGGGCGGCGGCAGTGCGGGATTCCGGCAATTTGATTTGTTCAAGTGACGTGACGGCCCTTGAAAAATCTAATTTTGCCGGCTACCAGTTTCCGAACCGGCGACGTCGCTTTGTCGCCGTAGCGCGCACTATAAGCGCACGCGGCGGCAATGCTTCTGTTTTCGGGCGACGTCGCCAGTACTATATGCGCGGCCTAAGAATGTAGATTAAATATTTGAAAAATTGTGCTAATTATTCTGCTCCATACAAAATGTTCCTAATATTTCACTATACTGAGATAAATCCCTTAATTTCCCAGCGTTCTCGTGTGGTAACGGGGGAAGGGAGCAGCGCTTATTGAGACGACCCTAGGGAGCGATTCATGGTATGTTTATCAATTTAAACTTTTACATCCTCATAACCTTTTATAAAACACAGAACAAATGCAAAGAAAGCTGCAGAATGGCCGGTGTGGGGATCAAACCCACGGCCGCGGCATTATTATCCCCACAACTGCGCTATCCAGCAAGCAAGCAACTGTATGTAGGGAAGGGGGAGAGAGGCACAGTGAGGGGAGGAGGGGATAGAGGCACAGTGAGGGGAGGGGGGAGAGAGGCACAGTGAGGGGAGGGGGGAGAGAGGCACAGTGAGGGGAGGGGGGGAGAGAGGCACAGTGAGGGGAGGGGGGGAGAGAGGCACAGTGAGGGGGGGGAGAGAGGCACAGTGAGGGGGGGGGGAGAGAGGCACAGTGAGGGGAGGGCCGGAGAGAGGCACAGTGAGGGGAGAGGGGAGAGAGGCACAGTGAGGAGAAGGGAGAGAAGCACAGTGAGGGGAGGGGGGAGAGGCACAGTGAGGGGAGAGAGGCACAGTGAGGGGAGGGGGGAGAGGCACAGTGAGGGGAAGGGAGAGAGGCACGGGGAGGGGAGGGGGAGAGGCACAGTGAGGGGAGAGAGGCACAGTGAGGGGAGCGGGGCACAGTGAGGGGAGGGGAGAGAGGCACAGTGAGGGGAGTGGAGGAGAGAGGCACAGTGAGGGGAAGGAGGGGAGAGAGGCACAGTGAGGAGGGGGGAGAGGCACAGTGAGGGAAGGGGGGAGAGAGGCACAGTGAGGGGGGGGGGAGAGGCACAGTGAGGGGAGAGAGGCACAGTGAGGGGAGCGGGGCACAGTGAGGGGAGGGGGGAGAGGCACAGTGAGGGGAGGGGGGAGAGGCACAGTGAGGGGAGGGGGGAGAGGCACAGTGAGGGGAAGGGGGAGAGGCACAGTGAGGGGAAGGGAGAGGCACAGTGAGGGGAAGGGAGAGGCACAGTGAGGGGAAGGGGAGAGAGGCACAGTGAGGGGAGGGGAGGGGGAGAGGCACAGTGAGGGGAGAGAGGCACAGTGAGGGGGGGGAGAGACACAGTGAGGGGAGGGGGGAGAGACACAGTGAGGGGAGGGGAGAGAGAGCCACAGTGAGGGGAGTGGGGGAGAGAGGCACAGTGAGGGGGGGGGAGAGAGGCACAGTGAGGGGAGGGGAGAGAGGCACAGTGAGGGGAGTGGGGGAGAGAGGCACAGTGAGGGGAGGGGAGAGAGGCACAGTGAGGGGAGGGGGGAGAGAGGCACAGTGAGGGGGGGAGAGAGGCAAAGTGAGGGGAGCGGGGCACAGTGAGGGGAGAGGAGAGAGGCACAGTGAGGGGAGTGGAGGAGAGAGGCACAGTGAGGGGAAGGAGGGGAGAGAGGCACAGTGAGGAGGGGGGAGAGGCACAGTGAGGAGGGGGGAGAGGCACAGTGAGGGAAGGGGGGAGAGGCACAGTGAGGGGAGGGGGGAGAGGCACAGTGAGGGGAGGGGGGAGAGGCACAATGAGGGGAGGGGGGAGAGGCACAGTGAGGGGAGGGGGGAGAGGCACAATGAGGGGAAGGGGAGAGAGGCACAGTGAGGGGAAGGGGAGAGAGGCACAGTGAGGGGAAGGGGAGAGAGGCACAGTGAGGGGAGGGGAGGGGGAGAGGCACAGTGAGGGGAGAGAGGCACAGTGAGGGGGGGGAGAGACACCCACAGTGAGGGGAGTGGGGGAGAGAGGCACAGTGAGGGGAGGGGAGAGAGGCACAGTGAGGGGAGGGGAGAGAGGCACAGTGAGGGGAGTGGGGGAGAGAGGCACAGTGAGGGGAGAGGGGAGAGAGGCACAGTGAGGGGAGGGGGGAGGAGGCACAGTGAGGGGGGGAGAGAGGCACAGTGAGGGGAGGGGGAGAGAGGCACAGTGAGGGGGGGAGAGAGGCACAGTGAGGGGGGGAGAGAGGCAAAGTGAGGGGAGCGGGGCACAGTGAGGGGAGGGGAGAGAGGCACAGTGAGGGGAGTGGGGGAGAGAGGCACAGTGAGGGGAAGGAGGGGAGAGAGGCACAGTGAGGGGAGGGGGGAGAGAGGCACAGTGAGGGGAGGGGGGAGAGAGGCACAGTGAGGGGAGTGGGGGAGAGGCACAGTGAGGGGAGGGGGGAGCGAGGCACAGTGAGGGGATGGGGACAGAGGCACAGTGAGGGGAGGAGGGGAGAGAGGCACAGTGAAGGGAGGGGGGGGAGAGAGGCACAGTGAGAGGAGGGGCGGAGAGAGGCACAGTGAGGAGAAGGGAGAGAAGCACAGTGAGGGGAGGGGAGAGAGAGGCACAGTGAGGGGAGGGCCGGAGAGAGGCACGGAGAGGGGAGAGAGGCACAGTGAGGAGAAGGGAGAGAAGCACAGTTAGGGGAGGGGGAGAGGCACAGTGAGGGGGAGAGGCACAGTGAGGGGAGGGGAGAGAGGCACAGTGAGGGGAGGGGGGAGAGGCACAGTGAGGGGAGGGGGGAGCGGCACAGTGAGGGGAGGGGGGAGCGGCACAGTGAGGGGAGGGGGGAGAGGCACAGTTAGGGGAGGGGGGAGAGGCACAGTGAGGGGAAGGGAGAGGCACAGTGAGGGGAAGGGGGAGAGGCACAGTGAGGGGAGGGGGGGAGAGAGGCACAGTGAGGGGGGGAGAGAGGCACAGTGAGGGGGGGGAGAGAGGCACAGTGAGGGGAGGGGCGGAGAGAGGCACAGTGAGGGAGGGGGGAGAGGCACAGTGAGGGGAGCGGTAGAGGCACAGTGATGGGGAGAGTTAGGCACAGTGATGGGGAGAGTTAGGCACAGTGATGGGGAGAGAGAGGCACAGTGATGGGGAGAGAGAGGCACAGTGATGGGGAGAGAGAGGCACAGTGAGGGGGAGAGAGAGGCACAGTGAGGGGGAGAGAGAGGCACAGTAAGGGAGAGAAAAAAATTAAGGCTGTGCCTATAGTGCCGTCGATGGCGACACGACGGGTGACGACGCCGTCGCCACCGGCAAAAGTTATGTTTCGCCGGGCGGCGGCAGTGCGGGATTCCGGCAATTTGATTTGTTCAAGTGACGTGACGGCCCTTGAAAAATCTAATTTTGCCGGCTACCAGTTTCCGAACCGGCGACGTCGCTTTGTCGCCGTAGCGCGCACTATAAGCGCACGCGGCGGCAATGCTTCTGTTTTCGGGCGACGTCGCCAGTACTATATGCGCGGCCTAAGAATGTAGATTAAATATTTGAAAAATTATGCTTATGATGGGCTTTATTTTCCTGTTATTTTCCCTGTGCTAATTATTCTGCTCCATACAAAATGTTCCTAATATTTCACTATACTGAGATAAATCCCTTAATTTCCCAGCGTTCTCGTGTGGTAACGGGGGAAGGGAGCAGCGCTGATTGAGACGACTCTAGGGAGCGATTCATGGTATGTTTATCAATTTAAACTTTTACATCCTCGTAACCTTTTATAAAACACAGAACAAATGCAAAGAAAGCTGCAGAATGGCCGGTGTGGGGATCAAACCCACGGCCGCGGCATTATTATCCCCACAACTGCGCTATCCAGCAAGCAAGCAACTGTATGTAGGGAAGGGGGAGAGAGGCACAGTGAGGGGAGGGGGGAGAGAGGCACAGTGAGGGGAGGGGGGGAGAGAGGCACAGTGAGGGGAGGGGGGGAGAGAGGCACAGTGAGGGGAGGGGGGGGAGAGAGGCACAGTGAGGGGAGGGGAGAGAGGCACAGTGAGGAGAAGGGAGAGAAGCACAGTGAGGGGAGGGGAGAGAGGC
Source organism: Ascaphus truei (assembly GCF_040206685.1). NCBI lineage: Eukaryota > Metazoa > Chordata > Amphibia > Anura > Ascaphidae > Ascaphus > Ascaphus truei. The sequence goes on from NW_027456939.1 coordinate 27,227, forward strand.
ACAGTGAGGGGAGGGGGGAGAGGCACAATGAGGGGAGGGGGGAGAGGCACAGTGAGGGGAAGGGAGAGAGGCACAGTGAGGGGAAGGGGAGAGAGGCACAGTGAGGTGAGGGGAGGGGGAGAGGCACAGTGAGGGGAGAGAGGCACAGTGAGGGGAGGGGGGAGAGAGGCACAGTGAGGGGGGGGAGAGGCACAGTGAGGGGAGAGAGACACAGTGAGGGGAGGGGGAGAGAGGCACAGTGAGGGGAGGGGGGAGAGAAGCACAGTGATGGGAGGGGGGAGAGAGGCACAGTGAGGGGAGTGGGGGAGAGAGGCACAGTGAGGGGAGGGGAGAGAGGCACAGTGAGGGGAGTGGGGGAGAGAGGCACAGTGAGGGGAGAGGGGAGAGAGGCACAGTGAGGGGGGGGGAGAGAGGCACAGTGAGGGGAGGGGGGAGAGAGGCAAAGTGAGGGGAGTGGGGCACAGTGAGGGGAGGGGAGAGAGGCACAGTGAGGGGAGTGGGGGAGAGAGGCACAGTGAGGGGAAGGAGGGGAGAGAGGCACAGTGAGGGGAGGGGGGAGAGAGGCACAGTGAGGGGAGGGGGGAGAGAGGCACAGTGAGGGGAGTGGGGGAGAGAGGCACAGTGAGGGGAGGGGGAGCAAGGCACAGTGAGGGGAGGGGGGTACAGAGGCACAGTGAGGGGAGGAGGGGAGAGAGGTACAGTGAGGGGAGGGGGGAGAGAGGCACAGTGAGGGGAGGGGGAGAGGCACAGTGAGGGAAGGAGGAGAGGCACAGTGAGGGGAGGGAGGAGAGAGGCACAGTGAGGGGAGAGGGGAGAGAGGCACAGTGAGGGGAGGGGGAGGAGGCACAGTGAGGGGGGGGAGAGAGGCACAGTGAGGGGAGGGGGGAGAGAGGCAAAGTGAGGGGAGAGAGGCACAGTGAGGGGAGGGGAGAGAGGCACAGTGAGGGGAGGGGAGAGAGGCACAGTGAGGGGAGGGAGAGAGGCACAGTGAGGGGAGGGGGAGAGTTAGGAAAGGGGGGAGAGGCACAGTGAGGGAATGGGGAGAGAGAGGCACAGTGAGGGGAGGGGGGAGGAATGCACAATGAGGAGGGGGAGAGAGGCACAGTGAGGGGAGGGGAGGGGAAAGAGGCACAGTGAGGGGAGGGGGAGAGGCACGGGGAGGGGGAGAGGCACGGGGAGGGGAGGGGGAGAGGCACGGGGAGGGGAGAGGCACAGGGAGAGGGAAGCGAGGCATATTGAGGGGAGCGAGGCACAGTGAGGGGAGAGGGGAGAGAGGCACAGTGAGGGGGGGGAGAGGCACAGTGAGGGGAGAGGGGAGAGAGACAGAGTGAGGGGAGGGGGAGAGAGGCACAGTGAGGGGAGGGGGGAGAGAGGCACAGTGAGGGGAGGGGGGAGAGAGGCACAGTGAGGGGAGGGGGGAGAGAGGCACAGTGAGGGGAGTGGGGGAGAGAGGCACAGTGAGGGGAGGGGAGAGAGGCACAGTGAGGGGAGTGGGGGAGAGAGGCACAGTGAGGGGAGAGGGGAGAGAGGCACAGTGAGGGGAGGGGGGAGGAGGCACAGTGAGGGGGGGGAGAGAGGCACAGTGAGGGGAGGGGGGAGAGAGGCAAAGTGAGGGGAGAGGGGCACAGTGAGGGGAGGGGAGAGGCACAGTGAGGGGAGTGGGGGAGAGAGGCACAGTGATGGGAAGGAGGGGAGAGAGGCACAGTGAGGGGAAGGAGGGGAGAGAGGCACAGTGAGGGGAGGGGGGGAGAGAGGCACAGTGAGGGGAGGGGGGAGAGAGGCACAGTGAGGGGAGGGGGGAGAGAGGCACAGTGAGGGGAGGGGGGAGAGAGGCACAGTGAGGGGAGTGGGGGAGAGAGGCACAGTGAGGGGAGGGGGGAGCGAGGCACAGTGAGGGGAGGGGGGTACAGAGGCACAGTGAGGGGAGGAGGGGAGAGAGGCACAGTGACGGGAGGGGAGAGCGAGGCACAGTGAGGGGAGGGGGGTACAGAGGCACAGTGAGGGGAGGAGGGGAGAGAGGCACAGTGAGCAGAGGGGGGAAAGAGAGGCACAGTGAGGGGGGGGAGAGAGGCACAGTGAGGGAGGGGGGAGAGGCACAGTGAGGAGAAGGGAGAGAAGCACAGTGAGGGGAGGGGGGAGAGGCACAGTGAGGGGAGAGAGGCACGGTGAGGGGAGGGGGGAGAGGCACGGTGAGGGGAGGGGGGAGAGGCACAGTGAGGGGAAGGGGAGAGAGGCACAGTGAGGGGAAGGGGAGAGAGGCACAGTGAGGGGAGGGGAGAGAGGCACAGTGAGGGGAGGGGAGAGAGGCAAAGTGAGGGGAGGGGGGAGAGGCACAGTGAGGGGAGGGAGAGAGGCACAGTGAGGGGAGGGGGAGAGTTAGGAAAGGGGGGAGAGGCACAGTGAGGGAATGGGGAGAGAGAGGCACAGTGAGGGGAGGGGGGAGGAATGCACAATGAGGAGGGGGAGAGAGGCACAGTGAGGGGAGGGGAGGGGAAAGAGGCACAGTGAGGGGAGGGGGAGAGGCACGGGGAGGGGGAGAGGCACGGGGAGGGGAGGGGGAGAGGCACGGGGAGGGGAGGGGGAGAGGCACGGGGAGGGGAGAGGCACAGGGAGAGGGAAGCGAGGCATATTGAGGGGAGCGAGGCACAGTGAGGGGAGAGGGGAGAGAGGCACAGTGAGGGGGAGAGAGGCACAGAGAAAGGAGGGAAGAGTGAGGAAAGGGTGGAGAGGCACAGTGAGGGGAGGGGGAGAGAGGCACGGTGGGGGATGGAGGAGAGAGAGGCTCAGTGAGGGAAGGGAGGAGAGAGGCACATTGAGGGAAGGAGGAGAGAGAGGCACAGTGAGGGAAGGAGGAGAGGCACAGTGAGGGGAGGGAGGAGAGAGGCACAGTGAGGGGAGGGAGGAGAGAGGCACAGTGAGGGGTGAGAGCACAGTGAGGGGACAGGGAGAGGCACAGTGAGGGGAGGGGGGTGAGAGGCACAGTGAGGGGAGGGAGGAGAGAGGCACAGTGAGGGAAGGGAGGAGAGAGGCACAGTGAGGGGGGGATAGAGGCACAGTGAGGGGGGGATAGAGGCACAGTGAGGGGGGATAGAGGCACAGTGAGGGGAGGGGGGGAGAGAGGCACATTGAGGGAAGGAGGAGAGAGAGGCACAGTGAGGGAAGGAGGAGAGGCACAGTGAGGGGAGGGAGGAGAGAGGCACAGTGAGGGGGGGAGAAGCACAGTGAAAGGAGGGAAGAGTGAGGGAAGGGAGGAGAGAGGCACAGTGAGGGGAGGGGGGGAGAGAGGCACATTGAGGGAAGGAGGAGAGAGAGGCACAGTGAGGGAAGGAGGAGAGAGAGGCACAGTGAGGGAAGGAGGAGAGGCACAGTGAGGGGAGGGAGGAGAGAGGCACAGTGAGGGGAGAGGGGAGAGAGGCACAGTGAGGGGAGGGGGAGGAGGCACAGTGAGGGGGGGGAGAGAGGCACAGTGAGGGGAGGGGGGAGAGAGGCAAAGTGAGGGGAGAGAGGCACAGTGAGGGGAGGGGAGAGAGGCACAGTGAGGGGAGGGGAGAGAGGCACAGTGAGGGGAGTGGTGGAGAGAGGCACAGTGAGGGGAAGGAGGGGAGAGAGGCACAGTGAGGGGAGGGGGGAGAGAGGCACAGTGAGGGGAGGGGGGAGAGAGGCACAGTGAGGGGAGGGGGGAGAGAGGCACAGTGAGGGGAGTGGGGGAGAGAGGCACAGTGAGGGGAGGGGGGAGTGAGGCACAGTGAGGGGAGGGGGGTTCAGAGGCACAGTGAGGGGAGGAGGGGAGAGAGGCACAGTGACGGGAGGGGAGAGCGAGGCACAGTGAGGGGAGGGGGGTACAGAGGCACAGTGAGGGGAGGAGGGGAGAGAGGCACAGTGAGCAGAGGGGGGAAAGAGAGGCACAGTGAGGGGGGGGAGAGAGGCACAGTGAGGGGGGGGAGAGAGGCACAGTGAGGGGGGGGGGAGAGGCACAGTGAGGAGAAGGGAGAGAAGCACAGTGAGGGGAGGGGGGAGAGGCACAGTGAGGGGAGAGAGGCACGGTGAGGGGAGGGGGGAGGCACAGTGAGGGGAGGAGGGAGAGGCACAGTGAGGGGAAGGGGAGAGAGGCACAGTGAGGGGAGGGGAGAGAGGCACAGTGAGGGGAGGGGAGAGAGGCACAGTGAGGGGAGGGGGGAGAGGCACAGTGAGGGGAGGGAGAGAGGCACAGTGAGGGGAGGGGGAGAGTTAGGAAAGGGGGGAGAGGCACAGTGAGGGAATGGGGAGAGAGAGGCACAGTGAGGGGAGGGGGGAGGAATGCACAATGAGGACGGGGAGAGAGGCACAGTGAGGGGAGGGGAGGGGAAAGAGGCACAGTGAGGGGAGGGGGAGAGGCACTGGGAGGGGAGGGGGAGAGGCACGGGGAGGGGAGAGGCACAGTGAGAGGGAAGCGAGGCATATTGAGGGGAGCGAGGCACAGTGAGGGGAGAGAGGCACAGTGAGGGGGAGAGAGGCACAGAGAAAGGAGGGAAGCGTGAGGAAAGGGTGGAGAGGCACAGTGAGGGGAGGGGGAGAGAGGCACAGTGGGGGATGGAGGAGAGAGAGGCTCAGTGAGGGAATGGAGGAGAGAGGCACATTGAGGGAAGGAGGAGAGAGAGGCACAGTGAGGGAAGGAGGAGAGGCACAGTGAGGGGAGGGAGGAGAGAGGCACAGTGAGGGGGGAGAGCACAGTGAGGGGACAGGGAGAGGCACAGTGAGGGGAGGGGGGTGAGAGGCACAGGGAGGAGAGAGGCACAGTGAGGGAAGGGAGGAGAGAGGCACAGTGAGGGGGGGAGAAGCACAGTGAAAGGAGGGAAGATTGAGGGAAGGGAGGAGAGAGGCACAGTGAGGGGAGGGGGGGAGAGAGGCACATTGAGGGAAGGAGGAGAGAGAGGCACAGTGAGGGAAGGAGGAGAGGCACAGTGAGGGGAGGGAGGAGAGAGGCACAGTGAGGGGGGGAGAAGCACAGTGAGGGGACAGGGAGAGGCACAGTGAGGGGACAGGGAGAGGCACAGTGAGGGGAGGGGGGTGAGAGGCACAGTGAGGGGAGGGAGGAGAGAGGCACAGTGAGGGGGGGGATAGAGGCACAGTGAGGGGAGGGGGGAGAGAGGCGCAGCGAGGGGAGGGGGGAGAGGCACAGTGAGGGGACTGGGGGAAGGGGGTATAGAGGCAGTGAGGGGAGGGGGAGAGAGGCGCAGTGGGAGTAGGGGGAGAGAGGCGCAGTGGGGGGAGGGGAAGAGGTGCGCAGTGAGGGGAGGGGGAAAAAGAGGCACAGTGAGGGGAGGGAGGAGAGGGACATGGGAGAGGCACAGCGAGGGGACGGGGAGAGGCACAGTGAGGGGAGGGGGGAGAGGCACAGTGAGGGGAGCGGTAGAGGCACAGTGATGGGGAGAGTTAGGCACAGTGATGGGGAGAGAGAGGCACAGTGATGGGGAGAGAGAGGCACAGTGATGGGGAGAGAGAGGCACAGTGATGGGGAGAGAGAGGCACAGTGATGGGGAGAAAGAGGCACAGTGATGGGGAGAGAGGCACAGTGAGGGGGAGAGAGAGGCACAGTGAGGGGGAGAGAGAGGCACAGTGATGGGGAGAGAGAGGCACAGTGATGGGGAGAGAGAGGCACAGTGATGGGGAGAGAGAGGCACAGTGATGGGGAGAGAGAGGCACAGTGAGGGGGAGAGTTAGGCACAGTGAGGGGGAGAGAGAGGCACAGTAAGGGAGAGAAAAAAATTAAGGCTGTGCCTATAGTGCCGTCGATGGCGACACGACGGGTGACGACGCCGTCGCCACCGGCAAAAGTTATGTTTCGCCGGGCGGCGGCAGTGCGGGATTCCGGCAATTTGATTTGTTCAAGTGACATGACGGCCCTTGAAAAATCTAATTTTGCCGGCTACCAGTTTCCGAACCGGCGACGTCGCTTTGTTGCCGTAGCGCGCACTATAAGCGCACGCGGCGGCAATGCTTCTGTTTTCGGGCGACGTCGCCAGTACTATATGCGCGGCCTAAGAATGTAGATTAAATATTTGAAAAATTGTGCTAATTATTCTGCTCCATACAAAATGTTCCTAATATTTCACTATACTGAGATAAATCCCTTAATTTCCCAGCGTTCTCGTGTGGTAACGGGGGAAGGGAGCAGCGCTGATTGAGACGACTCTAGGGAGCGATTCATGGTATGTTTATCAATTTAAACTTTTACATCCTCGTAACCTTTTATAAAACACAGAACAAATGCAAAGAAAGCTGCAGAATGGCCGGTGTGGGGATCAAACCCACGGCCGCGGCATTATTATCCCCACAACTGCGCTATCCAGCAAGCAAGCAACTGTATGTAGCAAGCGAGTCAGCGCAGGAGCTGCGGGAAAGTGTTTTACTCATCACTTAGTGCGTCCCTAGTATAGAACGGCTGGCTAACCACAGCCATATATAAGTGCCACGCGCGCACGCCGGAGCAAGCGCGCCCACTATATTACGTGCCGTAGTCTATATTTACAGACAGAAAGGAACAAATAACGTTTCCGGGCGGCAGCCCTTCCATCTGATCGCCCCTCAGTGTTACACAAATATAACATACAGACATTTATGTAACACTGACATTCGCCCCCACCCACTTGGCGCCAAAACGCCATTAAGCAGACCCCGTTCCAGGTGTGTGGAGGTCTCAAATTAGCCGGTAAGATCACGCGTGTCTGGTTGCCGGTGCTTCCGGGTTGTGACATCACGTGTCACGGCAAGGTCTGCCCCTCATAACGAGCGTCGTTGCCACGGGACCACAGGTGTATCATGCTTGTTACCATGGCAACAAAGGACGCTAGCGCACATTTATATATACAATGTAACAGACATTTAAAAGCCCATAATGAGAAATATAAGAACTGGAACCAAACTACTAGTGAAGAAGCTGGTTAAGGGATAAGAACTGAATAAACAATGTCGTGTGTGAGTGTGTGTGTGAGTGTGTGTGTGTGTGTGTGTGTGTAGGTGTGTGTGTGTGTGTGTGTAGGTGTGTGTGTGTAGGTGTGTGTGTGTGTGTGTGTGTAGGTGTGTGTGTGTGTGTGTAGGTGTGTGTGTGTGTGTGTGTGTAGGTGTGTGTAGGTGTGTGTGTGTGTGTGTGTGTGTGTGTGTAGGTGTGTGTGTGTGTGTGTAGGTGTGTGTGTAGGTGTGTGTGTAGGTGTGTGTGTAGACCCGGCGTTGCACGTGAGCTAAATTTCCAGCTAGGAGGGGGGGGGGGCAGTGGAGAGGAGGGGGGGACGGACAGTGGACAGGAGGGGGGAGCGGGAGAGGCACAGTGATGGGGACAGAGAGGCTCAGTAAGGGAGAGAAAAAATGATTAAGGCTGTGCCTATAGTGCCGTCGATGGCGACACGACGGGTGACGACGCCGTCGCCACCGGCGAAAGATGTTTCGCCGGGCGGTGGCAGTGCGGGATTCCGGCAATTTGATTTGTTCACGTGACAATGTCACTATAAGTGCACGCGGCAGCAATGCTTCTGTTTTCGGCCGACGTCGCCAGTACTATAAGCGCGGCCTAAGAATGTAGATTAAATATGTGAATAATTGTGCTTATGATGGACTTTATTTTCTTGTTGTTTTCCCTGTGCTAATTATTCTGCTCCATACAAAATGTTCCTAATATTTCACTATACTGCTATAAATCCCTTAATTTCCCAGCGTTCTCATGTGGTAACGGGGGAAGGGAGCAGCGCTGATTGAGACGACCCTAGGGAGCGATTCATGGTATGTTTATCAATTTAAACTTTTACATCCTCATAATCTTTTATAAAACACAGAACAAATGCAAAGAAAGCTGCAGAATGGCCGGTGTGGGGATCAAACCCACGGCCGCGGCATTATTATCCCCACAACTGCGCTATCCAGCAAGCAAGCAACTGTATGTAGCAAGCGAGTCAGCGCAGGAGCTGCGGGAAAGTATTTTACTCATCACTTAGGCTGCGGCCACGCTAGCGCTGAGCGTGCTGACCGCGCTGTGCTTGCCGAGTTTAGTTTTCACCCAGGCTTTAGAAAAAAGAGACTTTGAAGCGCGCTCAACTTGCCCGCAGCACTCCCCGCGTGAGCTTGCGAAATAGCCAGGACACCCGGCGCTCCTGCTTGGGGAGCTGGTGACGTCACTGCTCTGCTCATACACACACACAAACGCACACGCACACACACATACACACACACACACAAGCACACACAAACGCACACGCACACACACATATATATACATATATATATATATACAGTGTTCGACAATCCTATACATTTACACGCCCGGGGCGGGTGGATTTAACCCCTGGGCGAGTAAATATTGGCCCAAGCAGCACACGTGTTTATTTTTTTAAATTTCCCTGCTCGCGCTGAAATTTTCCCGCTCTAGCTGCCTGAAACAAACAAAAAAAAAAAAACTCCCCCTACCTGACTGCTGATTGGCGCGCGCTCCCAGGCTTTGTGGGCGCGCTGCCAGGCTCTATATGAGCCGGCCCCCAACGAATGGCCATTTTTTCTGGCCGGAGATCTGTTGGAGAGTACGAGCGTAAGTACTCTCCAATCCTCCATCCCCTCTGCTCCTTCCCTGCCTCCTGCAGTTCCCCCTTTCTCCCCCAACCCCCGATACCCGCGCGTGGCTGGATATGGTAGCGTGGGTGTTCCCCCTTCTCTCCCCGGCCCCCGCTTACCCCGGCTTCCCGCGCGGGGCAGAGGTGTCCCCCCCCTTCTCCCCCCCCCCCCCGGCTTCCCCCGATCCTTGGGTGATGGTAGTGGGTGTTCCCCGGCTTCCCGCGATACCCGCGGCGGGGCTGGTGATGGTAGTGGGGATGTTCCCCGCGATACCCTTGGGGGGCGGGTGATGGTAGTGGGGGGCTTCCCCACTTACCCCGGCTTCCCGCGATACCCTTGGGGGGCGGGTGATGGTAGTGGGGGTGTTCCACGCTTACCCCGGCTTCCCGCGCCGCTTCGCCTGATCCCCGCGCGGGGCTGGAGATGGTAGCGGGGGTTTTCCCCCCTTACCTACTTTGTCTCCGCTTCTCCACTGTCCCGTGGCTGTCCGCGCAGGGCGGGTGATGGTCGCAGGGGGGGGGGGGGGAGCGAGCGGGTCAGTGGTGGTGCTCGGTCGTGCGGCCTTTCCTCTTCTACCCCCTGTCGTGTGTGTGTGTGTGTGTGTGTGTGTGTGTGTGTGTGTGTGTGTGTGTGTGTGTGTGCGTGTGCGTGTGCGTGTGCATGCATGGGAGAGTGTGTGTATGTGTGTGCATGCATGCATGGGAGAGTGTGTGTGTGTGTGTCACCCCGTCACGGAGGTTATTTGGACTGGGGCGCTCCCTAAATTTTGTGGCTTAAAAAGTTGTTGTAACGCCTTACTCTGTTAAAAAATGATAAAATATAAAATATGATTTTGGTGTTTGTGGTGCAAAAGGGTGTGTAGAAAAACATATACTGGCCCTTTTAGTTGATTTTGTGGTTGCTGCTTGACCTTGGAGAAGGGAATCCCGTGTCCTTCTCAGCGTGGCAGTAGTGGTGTGAAGATGGTCAGCGCGAACCTCGTGGACCTCACGGATATAGTGGATCCGGATGCAGTATTAAGACAAGAATAAAAGAATAAAACACGATATTAGTGTATCATGTCCACATTGGGGGATTGGGGGGAAAAAAAGGGGAGGGGGGGAGTGGGAAGGGGGAGTAGGGGGGTGGGGTAGGAGTGGACGGTGGTGGGATGGATGGTGGGTTCCCACTAACTAATCACAGAATACATAGAATATATGGATCCAGTGACTCACACGGGCTTGTGTGGTGTCTCTCCCTCAACGCTGACTGGTGTGGGTAAATACAGACTCATATACTGGAGTCTCAGATATACATTAAACTCACACGGCCTGATGTGAGTCCTTGCCCTCAGAGGGTAATGTCCTGTATGGATGTTGTCCTGTTGTTTCAGCAGAGTTGTCCCCCGATGGGTGTGGTGTGTGAGTGTCTCCTCTCCCCGTATCACAAATGACCAAAAAGCAATGTGCAAACCAAAAGTCAAAATGAATTAAAAGGTCTTTAATGGGTTAACAGTGAAGACATGTGCATACACTATGCATACATGTTGTGGTGCTTAAAAGGTATAAAACAATATATGACGCGATAACACAATGAACTAAACAGTATGTGATGTACTGAAGCAAACACAAAAAAGGACTCTCACACTAAACGAATATACAAAATCACTTGCCCAGCATCATCCGCTCAGAGCACTCCTGCACGATCTCCTCCTCCTTTTTTTGCTCCAACTGGCGCGTCCGGCAGCGGAACCGGAAAGGGGGATCTGAACCAGATGTCCTGCAGTGTGCTGGGTCCCTCTGTCAATGAGCTCGGCAGGGAACTACGCGTTTCGCAATAAGCTTCGTCAGGTTCCTGCCGGAGGCTCATTGTGTGCTGCATTTATAGGTGCCCCCATTAGTTTAATTGGAGAAACACCTGGATTAGGGGCATGGTTTAAATTTAGACGGTTATATCTCTTTATAGGAGCTACCTTTGGAAGCCCCTAATGTCAGGGATAGTGAGATGTGCCTGTACATATAAATAATGGGTTAGATAAGCATATATTAAAATTAGATAAGCATATATTAAAATAAATCAATACATTATAAAAACTACATTTTAAAAAATACTTAGAGATGATCATTGTATTTGTCCTTAGAAGCATTTTAAGTTTAATAAAAAACGGTGGAAATTGGAATTTGATTGGGGTATTTGTGTGATTTGGAATCTTTTAGTTCCTCCGTGTGCAGTATTTTTAAAACCATTCTCTGTTGGTTAAAATCTTTACATATGTAATACAATAGTGCCACCATGTGGCTGGATGTGAAAATTACCTCAACACTGTCATAACCTAATGGTAAAAGTTAAGCAATCTTGGTAGTGTGGCACACATCCCTTTAAAGTAACTTAAAAATGTGCCAGAGTGTATTACAGCAAAAAATATATTTATGTGACAAAAGTTATAACGAATTACATATGTGACGGAAAAAATATAATATTATTATTATCAAGATGGTTAAAAAACCTTACTGTTTATAGCCACTACATCTGACATAAGGGTAGAACAACCTAGACACCCAAAATCTTGGTTTCCTCATTCAGCTATCTAAAATGTACCACTCAATATCTCCGTGTTAGTTAAAAGATATTTCATTTGTAATACAATGCTGCCACCAAGTGGCCGCATATCGAAATTGCTACTTCAAACCCCTAATATTATCTCTACCACACTCTGGATAGTGCGGTATTCAGTTAAGTGTAGAGTCATTGTTTAAAATATATTGCAAAAGTATATTCCAGCGGATGACGAGAGTATATCAAATATGCATGAGCATGGGTTTACACAGACATTTGATATTAGAAAAATACTTGTATAGGTGATTTCGACGCGGAGCTCTCATGTGGTGAAAAAGTTCAAAATGTTCAAAACGTATAGTCCAGATTCTTCATAACTCCTTTCTAACTTCAATTCATGTTGCAGAGGTTGTCGCAATGGTATGCATCATTTCTGGTCCTCAAGGGTTGGTTCGAGGTAGATTCATATTTGGGACGTGCGCCCTATTGGAGATTGGAGAGGAAGTGGATCAGTGTGTGTTAAAACAAAGAGGTAGATGTAAATGAAATTTAACAAAATAAAATAAAATAGTAGATGTTATAGAATAGTAGATGTTTATAAAATATTAAAAAATAAAAGTTGTTTAAAAATTGTTTACAAATGGGGGATTTGGAGCAGATTGATGGGTGTTCAGAGAAAGGCTGCAATGTCTATCTCTACATTGAGGCCTGTGGGTACCAGGCTTTTCAATTTGTAGATCCAAAACGTTTCTTTTCTTGATAGAGATGTCAGTCTGTCGCCTCCCCTCCAATGTGGGGGGACTACTTCACTGCCCCTAAATTCAAGGCCCGACGGATCTCCTTGGTGATGTAGTGCGAAATGCTTAGAGACACTATGTGTCATTAGTTTCCGTCTGATATTCCCTAGGTGTTCCAAAATACGCACCCGCAGGGGTCGACTGGTGCGCCCTACATATTGGAGTCCACAGGGGCAGTTTAAAAGGTAGACTACGAATTCTGATTTGCAATTAATGAAGATGCCGGTTTTGAACTGTTCTCCTGTTGTATTAGAGCTGAACTGAATTTTTTCCTTACTTCCCTGTTTGCATGCTTTGCATGTATTACATCTATGGAAACCTTTGGCTGTTTGTAGCCAGTTTGAGTCCTGGCCTGTTGTTCTATTCTCCATTCTAATGAGGCTTGGTGCTAACTTTCTTTTGATGTTATCTGCCCTTTTATAGATGACTTTCGGTTTTTCTGGGAGGTACTCTTTCAGGGTGGGGTCTCCCTGTAGGAGATGCCAGTGTTTATTCAGGATCTGTTGTATGCTTCCTGCATCCTGACTAAACTGTGTTAAGAAAGCGATGCTGAACTCTTCTTTGGGCTTAGGTGGATTAGTTTTAAGGATTTCACTACGTTCGAGCTCCCCTACTTCTCTTATTGCTATATCCATCTTATCGTTATCATAGTTTTTAGCAATGAAACGCTTCTTAAGAATATTGGATTGTTCCCTATAAATATGGTCATCGCTACAGTTTCTCCTAATTCGACGAAACTGTCCTGGGGGTATGTTCTTTAACCATTTTTTGTGGTGGCAGCTAGTGTTAAGTAGGTAGTTGTTACAGTCCACTTTTTTGAAGAACGTTTTAGTCTTTAGTTTGGTGTCTTCTATGTAAATAGTAAGGTCTAAGAAGTCTACCGTGTTATTTCCTATGCAAGTTGTAAAAGCCAAGTTCCTCTCATTAGTATTAATATAGTTTAAGAAATGGTTCAAGTTTTCACTACTACCTTTCCAGATGAAAAACACATCATCGATGTATCTTCGCCACAGCACGAGATCCACACCAAATTCATGCTCTGACCAGATGGTATCGGTCTCCCAATTGTCCATGAACAGATTGGCATAACTTGGTGCGAATTTCGTACCCATCGCTGTGCCACATTTTTGTAGGAAATATGTTCCATCAAATTTAAAAAGGTTATGCTTCAGAATAAAATTGATACTTTCTAAAATGAAGCGTCTTTGTTCTATTTTAACAGTTGGGTCTTTTGTTAATGTCCTATTGATGGCTTCAATTCCATCGTCGTGTTTTATGGATGTGTATAATGAAGTTACATCACAAGTGCACATTTTGTAGTCATCTTGCCAAATTACCTGTTCTAATACATTAAGAATTTGCGTGGTATCTCTTAGATAGGACCGCATCTCCGCAACATATGGTTGTAGAAAACCATCTATATATTCCGATAGTCGCGACGTGAGTGAGCCTATCCCAGAGATGATGGGTCTCCCTGGTGGTGCTTTAATATCCTTATGTATTTTGGGTAAAAAATAAAATATCGGCATAACTGGGAATTTTATAATTAAATAGTCGTATTCTTTTTCATTTAGGACTCCTGTTGTACTGCCTTTGTCTAGTAGGGTGAGGAATTCTATACAGAATTCTTTATGCGGATTCGTCTTAAGACGTGCATAGGTGATGTCGTCAGATAATATCCTCTCTGCTTCTCCCTTATAATATTCAGTGTCCATAATGACAACCCCCCCCCCCTTTGTCTGCTTGTTTGAATATGATATCCTTATCTTTCTCTAAGTTTTGCAAAGCGATTTTCTCTTTTAGTGTTAAATTGTTCTTCGTTATCTTTGTCGTACCTGAGGTCAGTTTGTCAAAGTCTTCCTGGATTTTTTGGTGGAACACTTCTAGATTATGGCCTTTTGCCCAGCTAGGATAGAATTTGGACTTGTTTTTAAGATTTGAATGTTTAAAATCACTCTCTATGTTTATGTTCGTATCATTACTTACTATCTCCCTAGTTTGTGCGTCTTTGGAAAGAAATTTTTTTTTAAGCGTAAGCTGTCTGATGTATTTGTGTGCGTCTATATACAGATTAAAACTATTCGCCTTAGCAACTGGCGCGAAATTCAGCCCCTTTTTTATAAGCTTACATTCATCTATGTTGAGTTCTTTTTTACTTAGATTAAATATATTGTTTACATCGCTGCTCTTTTCCTGTGTCCTTCTTCCTCCCCGCTTTCCTCGTGTGGTCTTTTTCTGAGTTTTGTGTTTGGTGTTTCTATTTCTTTCTGTTCTTCTACCACTAGAGTGCGATTCTGGGTGGCTATTGGTGGTGGTTTTGCTACTTGGGCCTGTTCTAAAAAATGACCTGTATGTGGTCTGGGTGATCGTTGTTCTCTCACGTGACCTTGCTCCTTATCATGTCTTTCTCTGTATGTTTGCCTCTGTTCCCTGTAAGGTGATTTGCGTTCCCGTCTTGGGCTCTGGTCCCTATATTGTTTGTGGGGTGACCAGTAGTGTCTCCTTTGGCTTTCTTCTCTCTCATAGCGTCTCTCTCTGTATTCCCGATTTGACCCATAGTGTTTGTAAGGTGATCTGTGGTCCCTATCTCTGCTCCTTTCTTTCTCATACCTGTTATCACGGCGTTCAAGTGGTGATCTAGTTCTGTAGTTATATGTTGTTGGCTTAGCAGTGTGATACCTTTCGTGATACTCTTTTGCTTTAGAATAGTATTTATTGTCCTGCCAATGTTCTTCTCTGTCTCTATCATTTTTCTTTGCCTCGTCCCTTTTGTGGCTTCCTGTGTCTTCAATAGTGTGCGTTTTAGTTTCTTTATTCTCTCTAGGGGTTTCTAGGACACCCGCCTCCTGCCTTCTTGGTGGAATTTGTCTAGCCTCTTTATTAAATGATACATTCTTATTGTTTTCATATTTGGGATAGTTCTTATGCCTCTCTGGATTCGTTGGATAGCTTAATGTGTTGGATCTTGAATTCTGGTTTTTATTACTATCTTCTCTACTCCTATATTTGAACATTTTCCTATCCCTTGGGGTGCTAGGTGGGACTAGTGAGACCCGTTGCCATTTGGGGTTTGACCCCACTACATAATCTTCCTCGTCTCGTCTGAATTTTTTGTTCTTTGACTCTATCAGGTTTTTTTCTATGGCGTCTATTTCATCCGCTAGTTTTCTGTCCCTACTTATGAAGGTGGGATTATCTATAGAGGTTTCTAATCTTTTCTGAATTAGTGTGACTTCTCGGTCAATTTCTATTAGTGTCTTTGTATGGTGTTTAATGATAAGTTTCATTAAAGTGAATGAACAGGCATCCATAGCTTCCTCCCATTGTACATTGTATTCTACATCTGCTAATTCAAAGGATGATTTTTTATCAAACCGTAAACCCCTAGGAATACGTTTGATGTCAATGTATTTTTCTAGGTAGACTTTGTCCCAGACCTTTTTGGTCTCCTTCTTAAGTAAATTCTCTAGTTTATCGAATTCATTATTTATTGTTTCTAAGTCTCCCATTTCCGCTGACTCAATTTCTCTCATTTTGTTCTCTATGTTGTTACTTCTAAAAATTCTTTTTGTGAAAACACTCTCCTTGATTTCGACCATATCTTCTATCTCTATGGTTGCTACTTCCATGTTGAGATTTCTAATGTGGGATGCTGCCACCAGGATGGGATTAGAGAAGTCTGGAGGTTATTTGGACTGGGGCGCTCCCTAAATTTTGTGGCTTAAAAAGTTGTTGTAACGCCTTACTCTGTTAAAAAATGATAAAATATAAAATATGATTTTGGTGTTTGTGGTGCAAAAGGGTGTGTAGAAAAACATATACTGGCCCTTTTAGTTGATTTTGTGGTTGCTGCTTGACCTTGGAGAAGGGAATCCCGTGTCCTTCTCAGCGTGGCAGTAGTGGTGTGAAGATGGTCAGCGCGAACCTCGTGGACTTCACGGATATAGTGGATCCGGATGCAGTATTAAGACAAGAATAAAAGAATAAAACACGATATTAGTGTATCATGTCCACATTGGGGGATTGGGGGGAAAAAAAGGGGAGGGGGGGAGTGGGAAGGGGGAGTAGAGGGGTGGGGTAGGAGTGGACGGTGGTGGGATGGATGGTGGGTTCCCACTAACTAATCACAGAATACATAGAATATATGGATCCAGTGACTCACACGGGCTTGTGTGGTGTCTCTCCCTCAACGCTGACTGGTGTGGGTAAATACAGACTCATATACTGGAGTCTCAGATATACATTAAACTCACACGGCCTGATGTGAGTCCTTGCCCTCAGAGGGTAATGTCCTGTATGGATGGTGTCCAGTTGTTTCAGCAGTGTTGTCCCCCGATGGGTGTGGTGTGTGAGTGTCTCCTCTCCCCGTATCCCAAATGACCAAAAAGAAATGTGCAAACCAAAAGTCAAAATGAATTAAAAGGTCTTTAATGGGTTAACAGTGAAGACATGTGCATACACTATGCATACATGTTGTGGTGCTTAAAAGGTATAAAACAATATATGACACGATAACACAATGTGATGTACTGAAGCAAACACAAAAAAGGACTCTCACACTAAACGAATATACGGGAATATAAGGGAATATCAGACGGAAACTAATGACACATAGTGTCTCTAAACATTTCGCACTACATCACCAAGGAGATCCGTCGGGCCTTGAATTTAGGGGCATTGAAGTAGTCCCCCCACATTGGAGGGGAGGCGACAGACTGACATCTCTATCAAGAAAAGAAACGTTTTGGATCTACAAATTGAAAAGCCTGGTACCCACAGGCCTCAATGTAGAGATAGACATTGCAGCCTTTCTCTGAACACCCATCAATCTGCTCCAAATCCCCCATTTTTAAACAACTTTTATTTTTTAATATTTTATAAACATCTACTATTCTATAACATCTACTATTTTATTTTATTTTGTTAAATTTCATTTACATCTACCTCTTTGTTTTAACACACACTGATCCACTTCCTCTCCAATCTCCAATAGGGCGCACGTCCCAAATATGAATCTACCTCGAACCAACCCTTGAGGACCAGAAATGATACATACCATCGCGACAACCTCTGCAACATGAATTGAAGTTAGAAAGGAGTTATGAAGAATCTGGACTATACGTTTTGAACATTTTGAACTTTTTCACCACATGAGAGCTCCGCGTCGAAATCACCTATACAAGTATTTTTCTAATATCAAATGTCTGTGTAAACCCATGCTCATGCATATTTGATATACTCTCGTCATCCGCTGGAATATACTTTTGCAATATATTTTAAACAATGACTCTACACTTAACTGAATACCGCACTATCCACAGTGTGGTAGAGATAATATTAGGGTTTTGAAGTAGCAATTTCGATATGCAGCCACTTGGTGGCAGCATTTGAAATATCTTTTAACTAACACGGAGATATTGAGTGGTACATTTTAGATAGCTGAATGAGGAAACCAAGATTTTGGGTGTCTAGGTTGTTCTACCCTTATGTCAGATGTAGTGGCTATAAACAGTAAGGTTTTTTAACCATCTTGATAATAATAATATTATATTTTTTCCGTCAAATATGTAATTCGTTATAACTTTTGTCACATAAATATATTTTTTGCTGTAATACACTCTGGCACATTTTTAAGTTACTTTAAAGGGATGTGTGCCACACTACCAAGATTGCTTAACTTTTACCATTAGGTTATGACAGTGTTGAGGTAATTTTCACATCCAGCCACATGGTGGCACTATTGTATTACATATGTAAAGATTTTAACCAACAGAGAATGGTTTTAAAAATACTGCACACGGAGGAACTAAAAGATTCCAAATCACACAAATACCCCAATCAAATTCCAATTTCCACCGTTTTTTATTAAACTTAAAATGCTTCTAAGGACAAATACAATGATCATCTCTAAGTATTTTTTAAAATGTAGTTTTTATAATGTATTGATTTATTTTAATATATGCTTATCTAATTTTAATATATGCTTATCTAACCCATTATTTATATGTACAGGCACATCTCACTATCCCTGACATTAGGGGCTTCCAAAGGTAGCTCCTATAAAGAGATATAACCGTCTAAATTTAAACCATGCCCCTAATCCAGGTGTTTCTCCAATTAAACTAATGGGGGCACCTATAAATGCAGCACACAATGAGCATCCGGCAGGAACCTGACGAAGCTTATTGCGAAACGCGTAGTTCCCTGCCGGAGCTCATTGACAGAGGGACCCAGCACACTGCAGGACATCCGGTTCAGATCCCCCTTTCCGGTTCCGCTGCCGGACGCGCCAGTTGGAGCAAAAAACGGAGGAGGAGATCGTGCAGGAGTGCTCTGAGCGGATGATGCTGGGCAAGTGATTTTGTATATTCGTTTAGTGTGAGAGTCCTTTTTTGTGTTTGCTTCAGTACATCACATACTGTTTAGTTCGTTGTGTTATCGTGTCATATATTGTTTTATACCTTTTAAGCACCACAACATGTATGCATAGTGTATGCACATGTCTTCACTGTTAACCCATTAAAGACCTTTTAATTCATTTTGACTTTTGGTTTGCACATTGTTTTTTGGTCATTTGGGATACGGGGAGAGGAGACACTCACACACCACACCCATCGGCGGACAACTCTGCTGAAACAACAGGACACCATCCATACAGGACATTACCCTCTGAGGGCAAGGACTCACATCAGGCCGTGTGAGTTTAATGTATATCTGAGACTCCAGTATATGAGTCTGTATTTACCCACACCAGTCAGCGTTGAGGGAGAGACACCACACAAGCCCGTGTGAGTCACTGGATCCATATATTCTATGTATTCTGTGATTAGTTAGTGGGAACCCACCATCCATCCCACCACCGTCCACTCCTACCCCACCCCCCTACTCCCCCTTCCCACTCCCCCCCTCCCCTTTTTTTCCCCCCAATCCCCCAATGTGGACATGATACACTAATATCGTGTTTTATTCTTTTATTCTTGTCTTAATACTGCATCCGGATCCACTATATCCGTGAGGTCCACGAGGTTCGCGCTGACCATCTTCACACCACTACTGCCACGCTGAGAAGGACACGGGATTCCCTTCTCCAAGGTCAAGCAGCAACCACAAAATCAACTAAAAGGGCCAGTATATGTTTTTCTACACACCCTTTTGCACCACAAACACCAAAATCATATTTTATATTTTATCATTTTTTAACAGAGTAAGGCGTTACAACAACTTTTTAAGCCACAAAATTTAGGGAGCGCCCCAGTCCAAATAACCTCCAGACTTCTCTAATCCCATCCTGGTGGCAGCACCCCACATTAGAAATCTCAACATGGAAGTAGCAACCATAGAGATAGAAGATATGGTCGAAATCAAGGAGAGTGTTTTCACAAAAAGAATTTTTAGAAGTAACAACATAGAGAACAAAATGAGAGAAATTGAGTCAGCGGAAATGGGAGACTTAGAAACAATAAATAATGAATTCGATAAACTAGAGAATTTACTTAAGAAGGAAGGAGACCAAAAAGGTCTGGGACAAAGTCTACCTAGAAAAATACATTGACATCAAACGTATTCCTAGGGGTTTACGGTTTGATAAAAAATCATCCTTTGAATTAGCAGATGTAGAATACAATGTACAATGGGAGGAAGCTATGGATGCCTGTTCATTCACTTTAATGAAACTTATCATTAAACACCATACAAAGACACTAATAGAAATTGACCGAGAAGTCACACTAATTCAGAAAAGATTAGAAACCTCTATAGATAATCCCACCTTCATAAGTAGGGACAGAAAACTAGCGGATGAAATAGACGCCATAGAAAAAAACCTGATAGAATCAAAGAACAAAAAATTCAGACGAGACGAGGAAGATTATGTAGTGGGGTCAAACCCCAAATGGCAACGGGTCTCACTAGTCCTACCTAGCACCCCAAGGGATAGGAAAATGTTCGAATATAGGAGTAGAGAAGATAGTAATAAAAACCAGAATTCAAGATCCAACACATTAAGCTATCCAACGAATCCAGAGAGGCATAAGAACTATCCCAAATATGAAAACAATAAGAATGTATCATTTAATAAAGAGGCTAGACAAATTCCATCAAGAAGGCAGGAGGCGGGTGTCCTAGAAACCCCTAGAGAGAATAAAGAAACTAAAACGCACACTATTGAAGACACAGGAAGCCACAAAAGGGACGAGGCAAAGAAAAATGATAGAGACAGAGAAGAACATTGGCAGGACAATAAATACTATTCTAAAGCAAAAGAGTATCACGAAAGGTATCACACTGCTAAGCCAACAACATATAACTACAGAACTAGATCACCACTTGAACGCCGTGATAACAGGTATGAGAAAGAAAGGAGCAGAGATAGGGACCACAGATCACCTTACAAACACTATGGGTCAAATCGGGAATACAGAGAGAGACGCTATGAGAGAGAAGAAAGCCAAAGGAGACACTACCGGTCACCCCACAAACAATATAGGGACCAGAGCCCAAGACGGGAACGCAAATCACCTTACAGGGAACAGAGGCAAACATACAGAGAAAGACATGATAAGGAGCAAGGTCACGTGAGAGAACAACGATCACCCAGACCACATACAGGTCATTTTTTAGAACAGGCCCAAGTAGCAAAACCACCACCAATAGCCACCCAGAATCGCACTCTAGTGGTAGAAGAACAGAAAGAAATAGAAACACCAAACACAAAACTCAGAAAAAGACCACACGAGGAAAGCGGGGAGGAAGAAGGACACAGGAAAAGAGCAGCGATGTAAACAATATATTTAATCTAAGTAAAAAAGAACTCAACATAGATGAATGTAAGCTTATAAAAAAGGGGCTGAATTTCGCGCCAGTTGCTAAGGCGAATAGTTTTAATCTGTATATAGACGCACACAAATACATCAGACAGCTTACGCTTAAAAAAAAATTTCTTTCCAAAGACGCACAAACTAGGGAGATAGTAAGTAATGATACGAACATAAACATAGAGAGTGATTTTAAACATTCAAATCTTAAAAACAAGTCCAAATTCTATCCTAGCTGGGCAAAAGGCCATAATCTAGAAATGTTCCACCAAAAAATCCAGGAAGACTTTGACAAACTGACCTCAGGTACGACAAAGATAACGAAGAACAATTTAACACTAAAAGAGAAAATCGCTTTGCAAAACTTAGAGAAAGATAAGGATATCATATTCAAACAAGCAGACAAAGGGGGGGGGGTTGTCATTATGGACACTGAATATTATAAGGGAGAAGCAGAGAGGATATTATCTGACGACATCACCTATGCACGTCTTAAGACGAATCCGCATAAAGAATTCTGTATAGAATTCCTCACCCTACTAGACAAAGGCAGTACAACAGGAGTCCTAAATGACAAAGAATACGACTATTTAAATATAAAATTCCCAGTTATGCCGATATTTTATTTTTTACCCAAAATACATAAGGATATTAAAGCACCACCAGGGAGACCCATCATCTCTGGGATAGGCTCACTCACGTCGCGACTATCGGAATATATAGATGGTTTTCTACAACCATATGTTGCGGAGATGCGGTCCTATCTAAGAGATACCACGCAAATTCTTAATGTATTAGAACAGGTAATTTGGCAAGATGACTACAAAATGTGCACTTGTGATGTAACTTCATTATACACATCCATAAAACACGACGATGGAATTGAAGCCATCAATAGGACATTAACAAAAGACCCAACTGTTAAAATAGAACAAAGACGCTTCATTTTAGAAAGTATCAATTTTATTCTGAAGCATAACCTTTTTAATTTTGATGGAACATATTTCCTACAAAAATGTGGCACAGCGATGGGTACGAAATTCGCACCAAGTTATGCCAATCTGTTCATGGACAATTGGGAGACCGATACCATCTGGTCAGAGCATGAATTTGGTGCGGATCTCGTGCTGTGGCGAAGATACATCGATGATGTGTTTTTCATCTGGAAAGGTAGTAGTGAAAACTTGAACCATTTCTTAAACTATATTAATACTAATGAGAGGAACTTGGCTTTTACAACTTGCATAGGAAATAACACGGTAGACTTCTTAGACCTTACTATTTACATAGAAGACACCAAACTAAAGACTAAAACTTTCTTCAAAAAAGTGGACTGTAACAACTACCTACTTAACACTAGCTGCCACCACAAAAAATGGTTAAAGAACATACCCCCAGGACAGTTTCGTCGAATTAGGAGAAACTGTAGCGATGACCATATTTATAGGGAACAATCCAATATTCTTAAGAAGCGTTTCATTGCTAAAAACTATGATAACGATAAGATGGATATAGCAATAAGAGAAGTAGGGGAGCTCGAACGTAGTGAAATCCTTAAAACTAATCCACCTAAGCCCAAAGAAGAGTTCAGCATCGCTTTCTTAACACAGTTTAGTCAGGATGCAGGAAGCATACAACAGATCCTGAATAAACACTGGCATCTCCTACAGGGAGACCCCACCCTGAAAGAGTACCTCCCAGAAAAACCGAAAGTCATCTATAAAAGGGCAGATAACATCAAAAGAAAGTTAGCACCAAGCCTCTTTAGAATGGAGAATAGAACAACAGGCCAGGACTCAAACTGGCTACAAACAGCCAAAGGTTTCCATAGATGTAATACATGCAAAGCATGCAAGCAGGGAAGTAAGGAAAAAATTCAGTTCAGCTCTAATACAACAGGAGAACAGTTCAAACCGGCAGCTTCATTAATTGCAAATCAGAATTCGTAGTCTACCTTTTAAACTGCCCCTGTGGACTCCAATATGTAGGGCGCACCAGTCGACCCCTGCGGGTGCGTATTTTGGAACACCTAGGGAATATCAGACGGAAACTAATGACACATAGTGTCTCTAAGCATTTCGCACTACATCACCAAGGAGATCCGTCGGGCCTTGAATTTAGGGGCATTGAAGTAGTCCCCCCACATTGGAGGGGAGGCGACAGACTGACATCTCTATCAAGAAAAGAAACGTTTTGGATCTACAAATTGAAAAGCCTGGTACCCACAGGCCTCAATGTAGAGATAGACATTGCAGCCTTTCTCTGAACACCCATCAATCTGCTCCAAATCCCCCATTTGTAAACAATTTTTAAACAACTTTTATTTTTTAATATTTTATAAACATCTACTATTCTATAACATCTACTGTACTATTTTATTTTATTAAATTTCATTTACATCTACCTCTTTGTTTTAACACACACTGATCCACTTCCTCTCCAATCTCCAATAGGGCGCACGTCCCAAATATGAATCTACCTCGAACCAACCCTTGAGGACCAGAAATGATACATACCATCGCGACAACCTCTGCAACATGAATTGAAGTTAGAAAGGAGTTATGAAGAATCTGGACTATACGTTTTGAACATTTTGAACTTTTTCACCACATGAGAGCTCCGCGTCGAAATCACCTATACAAGTATTTTTCTAATATCAAATGTCTGTGTAAACCCATGCTCATGCATATTTGATATACACTACCGACACACCTTATTGCTCATCGGCCAGATCCGCAAGCCGGGAGATTTCCCGGCTTGCTAGTGGCCGCCCCTCGGCGTGCCGCGCGGTCACGCGTCATCGGGAGCCTGCGCCCCCTGCACGCGTGTCCAGGGCTCCCCGAGGGAGCCCTGGTGTCCCGCGATGTGGGGGACGGCGGCAGGGGGTTCCGGCGGACCCGGCAGCGGGAGGGAGAGCGCCCTGATCGGAGGGCGCTCTTCCGCTGCTTCGGCGCGCGCCCGTCACCCTCCGGCGCGCGCCAGGCTACTGCTGCGGCCGAGAACGGGGAAATGCTCGAATAAACTCGGCCGCAGCAGTGCTCTCGTCATCCGCTGGAATATACTTTTGCAATATATTTTAAACAATGACTCTACACTTAACTGAATACCGCACTATCCACAGTGTGGTATAGATAATATTAGGGTTTTTGAAGTAGCAATTTCGATATGCGGCCACTTGGTGGCAGCATTGTATTACAAATGAAATATCTTTTAACTAACACGGAGATATTGAGTGGTACATTTTAGATAGCTGAATGAGGAAACCAAGATTTTGGGTGTCTAGGTTGTTCTACCCTTATGTCAGATGTAGTGGCTATAAACAGTAAGGTTTTTTTAACCATCTTGATAATAATAATATTATATTTTTTCCGTCAAATATGTAATTCGTTATAACTTTTGTCACATAAATATATTTGTTGCTGTAATACACTCTGGCACATTTTTAAGTTACTTTAAAGGGATGTGTGCCACACTACCAAGATTGCTTAACTTTTACCATTAGGTTATGACAGTGTTGAGGTAATTTTAACATCCAGCCACATGGTGGCACTATTGTATTACATATGTAAAGATTTTAACCAACAGAGAATGGTTTTAAAAATACTGCACACGGAGGAACTAAAAGATTCCAAATCACACAAATACCCCAATCAAATTCCAATTTCCACCGTTTTTTATTAAACTTAAAATGCTTCTAAGGACAAATACAATGATCATCTCTAAGTATTTTTTAAAATGTAGTTTTTATAATGTATTGATTTATTTTAATATATGCTTATCTAATTTTAATATATGCTTATCTAACCCATTATTTATATTTACAGGCACATCTCACTATCCCTGACATTAGGGGCTTCCAAAGGTAGCTCCTATAAAGAGATATAACTGTCTAAATTTAAACCATGCCCTTAATCCAGGTGTTTCTCCAATTAAACTAATGGGGGCACCTATAAATGCAGCACACAATGAGCATCCGGCAGGAACCTGACGAAGCTTATTGCGAAATGCGTAGTTCCCTGCCGGAGCTCATTGACAGAGGGACCCAGCACACTGCAGGACATCCGGTTCAGATCCCCCTTTCCGGTTCCGCTGCCGGACGCGCCAGTTGGAGCAAAAAACGGAGTAGGAGATCGTGCAGGAGTGCTCTGAGCGGATGATGCTGGGCAAGTGATTTTGTATATTCGTTTAGTGTGAGAGTCCTTTTTTGTGTTTGCTTCAGTACATCACATACTGTTTAGTTCGTTGTGTTATCGTGTCATATATTGTTTTATACCTTTTAAGCACCACAACATGTATGCATAGTGTATGCACATGTCTTCACTGTTAACCCATTAAAGACCTTTTAATTCATTTTGACTTTTGGTTTGCACATTGCTTTTTGGTCATTTGGGATACGGGGAGAGGAGACACTCACACACCACACCCATCGGGGAAAACTCTGCTGAAACAACAGGACACCATCCATACAGGACATTACCCTCTGAGGGCAAGGACTCACATCAGGCCGTGTGAGTTTAATGTATATCTGAGACTCCAGTATATGAGTCTGTATTTACCCACACCAGTCAGCGTTGAGGGAGAGACACCACACAAGCCCGTGTGAGTCACTGGATCCATATATTCTATGTATTCTGTGATTAGTTAGTGGGAACCCACCATCCATCCCACCACCGTCCACTCCTACCCCACCCCCCTACTCCCCCTTCCCACTCCCCCCCTCCCCTTTTTTTGCCCCCAATCCCCCAATGTGGACATGATACACTAATATCGTGTTTTATTCTTTTATTCTAGTCACCCCGTCACCCCAGTCAGTCACCCCGTCACCCCCCCCCAGTCAGTCACCCCCCCCCAGTCAGCCACCCCCCCCAGTCAGTCACCCCCCCCCCCAGTCAGTCATGCCTCCCCCCCCAGTCAGTCATGCCTCCCCCCCCCAGTCAGGCCACCAGCGCCCCAGTCAGTCACCCACCCTCTCTCTCTCTGTGTATCACCCACCCTCTGTGTGTGTCACCCACCGTTTCTCCCCTCTGTGTCTCCCCCCTCTGTCTCTCCACTCTCTCTCCCCCCCCACACTCTCACCCCCACACTCTCTCACCCCCACACTCTCTCCCCCCAAACTCTCTCTCTCTCCCCCCCACACTCTCTCTCCCCCCCACACTCTCTCTCCCCCCCACACTCTCTCTCCCCCCCACACTCTCTCTCCCCCCCACACTCTCTCCCCCCCCACACTCTCTCTCCCCCCCCACACTCTCTCCCCCCCACACTCTCTCTCCCCCACACTCTCTCCCCCCCCACACTCTCTCTCTCTCCCCCCACACTCTCTCTCTCTCCCCCCACACTCTCTCTCTCTCCCCCCACACTCTCTCTCTCTCCCCCCCACACTCTCTCTCTCCCCCCCACACTCTCTCCCCCCCACACTCTCTCTCTCCCCCCCACACTCTCTCTCTCCCCCCACACTCTCTCCCCCCACACTCTCTCTCCCCCCCACACTCTCTCTCCCCCCCACACTCTCTCTCCCCCCACACTCTCTCTCTCTCCCCCCCACACTCTCTCTCTCTCTCCCCCACACTCTCTCTCTCTCTCCCCCCCACACTCTCTCTCCCCCCCCAGTCTCTCCCCCCCACACTCTCTCCCCCCCACACTCTCTCCCCCCCACACTCTCTCCCCCTCACACTCTCTCCCCCCACACTCTCTCCCTCTCCCCCCACACTCCCTCCCTCTCCCCCCCACATTCCCTCCCTCTCCCCCCACACTCTCTCTCTCCCCCCACACTCTCTCTCTCCCCCCCCACACTCTCTCCCTCTCCCCCCCACATTCCCTCCCTCTCCCCCCCACATTCCCTCCCTCTCCCCCCACACTCTCTCTCTCCCCCCCACACTCTCTCACTCCCCCCCCACACTCTCTCTCTCCCCCCCCACACTCTCTCTCTCCCCCCCCACACTCTCTCCCTCTCCCCCCCACACTGTCTCCCCCCCACACTGTCTCCCCACCCACACTCTCTCCCCACCCACACTCTCTCTCTCCCACACACTCTCTCCCACACTCTCTCTCTCCCCCACACTCTCTCTCTCCCCCACACTCTCTCTCCCCCACACTCTCTCTCTCCCCCACACACTCTCTCTCCCCCACACACTCTCTCTCCCCCACACACTCTCTCTCTCTCCCCCACACACTCTCTCTCTCGCTCTCTCGCTCTCTCTCTCCCACGCGCGCTCTCTCTCCTACGCGCTCTCTCCCCCCCACACTTTCTCTCTCCCCCCACACTCTCTCTCTCCCCCACACTCTCTCCCCCACACTCTCTCTCCCCCACACTCTCTCTCTCTCCCCCACACTCTCTCTCTCCCCCACACTCTCTCTCTCCCCCCACACTCTCTCTCTCTCCCCCACACTCTCTCTCTCTCTCTCCCCCACACTCTCTCTCTCTCTCCCCCACACTCTCTCTCTCTCCCCCACACTCTCTCTCTCTCCCCCACACACTCTCTCTCTCCCCCACACACTCTCTCTCTCCACCACACACACTCTCTCTCTCCCCCACACACACTCTCTCTCTCCCCCACACTCTCTCTCTCTCTCTCCCGCACACTCTCTCTCTCCCCCCCACACTTTCTCTCTCCCCCCACACTTTCTCTCTCCCCCACACTCTCTCTCCCCCTCACTCTCTCCCCCACACTCGCTCTCTCACACTCGCTCTCTCTCCCCCACACTCTCTCTCGCTCTCTCTCTCCCACGCGCGCTCTCTTTCCCACGCGCGCTCTCTCTCCCACGCGCTCTCTCTCTCCCACGCGCTCTCTCTCTCCCACGCTCTCTCCCCCACGCTCTCTCTCTCTCTCCCCCACACACTCTCTCTCTCTCCCCCACACTCTCTCTCTCTCTCCCGCACACTCTCTATCTCCCCCCCACACTTTCTCTCTCCCCCCCACACTTTCTCTCTCCCCCCCACACTTTCTCTCTCCCCCACACTCTCTCTCTCCCCCACACTCTCTCCCCCACACTCTTTCTCTCTCCCCCACACTCTCTCTCTCTCCCCCACACTCTCTCTCTCCCCCACACTCTCTCTCTCCCCCCACACTCTCTCTCTCTCCCCCCACACTCTCTCTCTCCCCCCACACTCTCTCTCTCTCCCCCACTCTCTCTCTCTCTCTCCCCCACACTCTCTCTCTCCCCCACACTCTCTCTCTCTCCCCCACACTCTCTCTCTCTCCCCCACACTCTCTCTCTCTCCCCCACACTCTCTCTCTCTCCCCCACACTCTCTCTCTCCCCCACACTCTCTCTCTCTCCCCCACACTCTCTCTCTCGCCCCCACACTCTCTTTCTCCCCCACACTCTCTTTCTCCCCCACTCTCTTTCTCCCCCACACTCTCCCCCACACTCTCTCTCTCCCCACACTCTCTCTCCCCCACACTTTCTCTCTCGCTCTCCCCCGCACTCTCTCTCGCTCTCCCCCACACTCTCTCTCGCTCTCCCCCACACTCTCTCTCGCTCTCCCCCACACTCTCTCGCTCTCCCCCACACTCTCTCTTTCCCCCACACTCTCTCTCTCTCCCACACTCTCTCTCTCCCACACTCTCTCTCTCCCACACTCTCTCTCTCTCCCACACATTCTCTCTCTGTCCCCCACACTCTCTCTCTCTCTGTCCCCCACACTCTCTCTCTCTCTGTCCCCCACACTCTCTCTCTCTCTCTGTCCCCCACACTCTCTCACACTCTGGATCTCTTATTAACCCTATATCTGTGTCTCCCCCCTCTGTGTCTCTCCACTCTCTCTCCCCCCCACACTCTCTCACCCCCAAACTCTCTCTCTCCCCCCTACACTCTCTCTCTCTCCCCCCTACACTCTCTCTCTCTCCCCCCTACACACTCTCTCTCCCCCCCCACACTCTCTCCCCCCCACACTCTCTCCCCCACACTCTCTCTCCCCCACACTCTCTCTCCCCCACACTCTCTCTCCCCCACACTCTCTCTCTCCCCCACACTCTCTCTCTCCCCCACACTCTCTCTCTCCCCCACACTCTCTCTCTCCCCAACACTCTCTCTCTTCCCCACACTCTCTCTCTCCCCCACACTCTCTCTCTCCCCCACACTCTCTCTCTCCCCCACACTCTCTCTCTCCCCCACACTCTCTCTCTCCCACACACTCTCTCTCCCCCCCACACTCTCTCTCTCCCCCACACACTCTCTCTCCCCCACACACTCTCTCTCCCCCACACACTCTCTCTCTCGCTCTCTCGCTCTCTCTCTCCCACGCGCGCTCTCTCTCCTACGCGCTCTCTCCCCCCCACACTTTCTCTCTCCCCCACACTTTCTCTCTCCCCCACACTCTCTCTCTCCCCCACACTCTCTCCCCCACACTCTCTCCCCCACACTCTCTCTCTCTCCCCCACACTCTCTCTCTCCCCCACACTCTCTCTCCCCCCACACTCTCTCTCTCCCCCCACACTCTCTCTCTCTCTCTCCCCCACACTCTCTCTCTCTCCCCCACACTCTCTCTCTCCCCCACACTCTCTCTCTCTCCCCCACACTCTCTCTCTCCCCCACACACTCTCTCTCTCCCCCACACACACTCTCTCTCTCTCCCCCACACACACTCTCTCTCTCCCCCACACTCTCTCTCTCTCTCTCCCGCACACTCTCTCTCTCCCCCCCACACTTTCTCTCCCCCCCCCACACTTTCTCTCTCCCCCACACTCTCTCTCCCCCACACTCTCTCCCCCACACTCGCTCTCTCTCCCCCACACTCTCTCTCGCTCTCTCTCTCCCACGCGCGCTCTCTCTCTCCCACGCGCGCTCTCTCTCTCCCACGCGCGCGCTCTCTCTCCCACGCGCTCTCTCTCTCCCACGCGCTCTCTCTCTCCCACGCGCTCTCTCTCTCCCACGCTCTCTCTCCCCCACGCTCTCTCTCTCCCCCACACACTCTCTCTCTCTCCCCCACACTCTCTCTCTCTCTCCCGCACACTCTCTATCTCACCCACACTCTCTCTCTCTCCCACACACTCTCTCTCCCACACACTCTCTCTCCCACTCTCTCTCTCTCTCTCCCACACTCTCTCTCTCTCTCCCACACTCTCTCTCTCTTCCCCACACTTTCTCTCTCTCCCCTTCACTCTCTCTCTCCCCCCCCACACTCTCTCTCCCCCCCACACTCTCTCCCCCACACTCTCTCTCTCTCCCCCACACACTCTCTCTCTCCCCCACACACTCTCTCTCTCCCCCACACACACTCTCTCTCCCCCACACTCTCTCTCTCCCCCCACACTCTCTCTCTCTCTCTCCCGCACACTCTCTCTCTCCCCCCCACACTTTCTCTCTCTCTCCCCCACACTCTCTCTCTCTCCCCCACACTCTCTCTCTCTCCCCCACACTCTCTCTCTCTCCCCCACACTCTCTCTCTCTCCCCCACACTCTCTCCCCCACACTCTCTCTCTCTCCCCCACACTCTCTCTCTCTCGCCCCCACACTCTCTCTCGCCCCCACGCTCTCTCTCTCACCCACACTCTCTCTCTCTCACCCACACTCTCTCTCTCACCCACACTCTCTCTCTCACCCACACTCTCTCTCTCACCCACACTCTCTCTCTCTCCCACACACTCTCTCTCCCACACACTCTCTCTCCCACTCTCTCTCTCTCTCTCCCACACTCTCTCTCTCTCTCCCACACTCTCTCTCTCTTCCCCACACTCTCTCCCCCCCACACTCTCTCTCTCCCCCCCCACACTCTCTCTCCCCCCCACACTCTCTCTCCCCCACACTCTCTCTCTCCCCCACACTCTCTCTCTCCCCCACACGCTCTCTCTCCCCCACTCTCTCTCTCGCCCCCACACTCTCTCTCTCCCCCACACTCTCTCTCTCCCCCACACTCTCTTTCTCCCCCACACTCTCTTTCTCCCCCACTCTCTTTCTCCCCCACACTCTCTCTCCCCCACACTCTCTCCCCCACACTCTCTCTCTCCCCCACACTCTCTCCCCCACACTTTCTCTCTCGCTCTCCCCCGCACTCTCTCTCGCTCTCCCCCACACTCTCTCTCGCTCTCCCCCACACTCTCTCTCGCTCTCCCCCACACTCTCTCGCTCTCCCCCACACTCTCTTTCCCCCACACTCTCTCTCTCTCCCACACTCTCTCTCTCTCTCCCACACTCTCTCTCTCCCACACTCTCTCTCTCCCACACATTCTCTCTCTGTCCCTCACACTCTCTCTCTCTCTGTCCCCCACACTCTCTCTCTCTCTGTCCCCCACACTCTCTCTCTCTCTCTGTCCCCCACACTCTCTCACACTCTGGATCTCTTATTAACCCTATATCTGTGTCTCCCCCCTCTGTGTCTCTCCACTCTCTCTCCCCCCCACACTCTCTCACCCCCAAACTCTCTCTCTCTCCCCCTACACTCTCTATCTCTCTCCCCCCTACACTCTCTCTCTCTCCCCCCCCCACACTCTCTCCCCCCCACACTCTCTCCCCCACACTCTCTCTCTCCCCCACACTCTCTCTCCCCCACACTCTCTCTCTCCCCCACACTCTCTCTCTCCCCCACACTCTCTCTCTCCCCCACACTCTCTCTCTCCCCAACACTCTCTCTCTCCCCAACACTCTCTCTCTCCCCCACACTCTCTCTCTCCCCCACACTCTCTCTCTCCCCCACACTCTCTCTCTTTCTCCCACACTCTCTCACACTCTGGATCTGGATCTCTTATTAACCCTATATATCTTAACTGCCCTATACTGCACCGAAATAACCTATACTGCTTTCTTCCAGATCTGACTCAAGCTTCACACGGAAGACATCGGAGCCCCCCCTAACCCAGAAGACAGGTAGGGAACACATCCCCTCCAATGTATAACATTGCGGGAATGAGGGTACCTGGACATTGAGGGACTGCGGATCAGGTAAGATCCCAGGCGGGATTGCTGCTTTAGATATTGTGCAAGCGGGGACGTCCAGACACTGGTTAATGGGTTCAAGAAATACACACACGTAACAAGGACTAATTGTAGTATAATGTAATACAATAAATACATTTATGTCAAAAACGAATGTTCTGACTAGGAATTTATTAAATGTATTTTATTTATATATTTTATTTTAAAGCGGGACTGGGGGCGGAGTTGGGGGCGGGACTAGGTGGCGAGTAGATTTTTTTGTTGGGCGAGTAGATTTTTGGGTGATTTGTCGAACACTGTATATATATATATAGCTTATTGCTGCAGCAAAGGTTATTCCCACCTTTCTCCTAGGGCAGGGATATCCAAACAATGTAATTCCAGCGCACAGCAAAAAGAGAGTCGGGTTAATAAAAAATAAAATAATTTATTTAAACCGCATTAAAAAAATAGAGGGTGCAACCTTTCAAGGATGAGTTGTGTATGTATATATATGTGTGTGTGTATGTATATACAGTATATGTGTGTGTGTATATATATACTTTTATTTTATTTTTAATTATTTTATTTTTTATTAACCCGACTCTCTTTTTGCTGTGCGCTGGAATTACATTGTTTGGATATCCCTGCCCTAGGAGAAAGGTGGGAATAACCTTTGCTGCAGCAATAAGCTTGAGAAGTATATTATTTATATTTTTTCTTACATTTTCTTTTGAAGATTTTTTGCACCATAATGTATGGCACTTTTTGTTAAACTGTTTTAATTGCTGTGTAGCACAAATCAGGAAAAATGATGTAATTACGGCAGAAAACGTCGGTTCCTATTTTAATCAACCAAGTTAAGTCTACTGTAAGCTGTATATTTACCCATTTTTGGACATTAGTGGTGTCAAGTGTGGGGGTTTTGGCCCAGGATTACAGGGGTTAAACCCCATTAGGCCACCCTCTACTCTCACCTGGGAAGCAAGGGTTAACTGGGCTGGAGTCCAGTAATGTGGTTTTGCCTTGCTTCAGCCATCCAACTGTTTATTCCCCTGTATGTATGTATGTATGTATGTCTTTATTTGTATAGCGCCATAAAATGTACATACAGTAGCGCTTCACAGTAGTAATACATGTCATATAAATAACAAATATAAATAACACATCATGGGAATAAGTGCTTCAGACATACTGTAAAAGTAACATTAAGGAAGAAGTCCCTGCTCCGAGGAGCTTACAATCTAATTGGTAGGTAGGGAGAACGTACAGAGACAGTAGGAGGGAATACTAGTAAGTGCGTCTGCAGGAGGCCAAGCTTTGTATCATGTGTCCATGATTATCCAGTGCTACTCATATGCTTCTTTAAGCAGATGTGTCTTAAGGTGGGTCTTAAAGGTGGATAGCGAGGGGGCTAGTCGGGTATTGAGGGGAAGAGCATTCCAGAGGTGTGGGGCAGAAAGTGAGAAAGGTTTAAGGCGGGAGAGAGCTTTAGATACAAAGGGGGTAGAAAGAAGACATCCTTGAGAAGAACGCAAGAGTCGTGATGGTGCATAGCGAGAAATTAGGGCTGAGATGTAATGAGGGGCAGAAGAATGTAAAGCTTTAAAAGTGAGCAGTAGAATTGAGTGTGAGATACGCGATTTAATCGGAAGCCAGGAGAGGGATTTCAGCAGGGAGACGCTGAGACAGATTTAGGAAAGAGTAGAGTGATTCTGGCAGCAGTGTTTAGGATAGATTGTAGGGGAGACAGGTGAGAGGTAGGAAGCCGGACAGCAGGAGGTTGCAGTAATCGAGACGTGAGAGAATGAGGGCCTGAGTCAGAGTTTTAGCAGTTGAGTAACAGAGGAAAGGGCGTATCTTTGTGATATTGCGGAGGAAAAAGCGACAAGTTTAGAAACGTTTTGAATATGAGAGGAGAATGAGAGAGAGGAATCAAGTGTGACCCTAGGCAGCGTGCTTGGGCTACTGGGTGAATGATCGTATTTCCAATAGCAATGTGGAAGGATGTAGTAGGGCCAGGTTTGGGAGTAGTATAAGGAGCTCTGTTTTTGCCATGTTAAGGTTTCAGTCGGCGGATGGCCATCCAGGATGATATTCCAGAGAGGCATTCAGAAACTTTGGTCTGTATAGCAGGTGTAAGGTCAGGGGTTGAAAGGTAAATTTGTGTGTCGTCAGCATAGAGGTGATATTTAAACCCAAAAGATGTGATTAGGTCACCTAGAGAGAGTGTGTAGAGAGAAAAGAGAAGGGGTCCCAGGACAGAGCCCCACAGAGAGATCAATAGAGGAGGAGGAGGTGTTAGCAAAAGAGACACTGAAGGTACGATGGGAGAGGTAAGAGGAGATCCAGGATAAAGCTTTGTCCGAATACCAAGAGTATGGAGAATGTGAAGGAGAAGAGGGTGGTCCACGGTGTCGAATGCTGCAGAGAGGTCGAGTAATATGAGCAGAGTGTAATGACCTCTGTCTTTGGCAGCGTGGAGGTCGTCAGTTATTTTAGTGAGGGCTGTTTCAGTAGAGTGAGCAGTGCGGAAGCCAGATTGTAGAGGTCTAGTACAGAATAGGTGTTGAGAAAGTGTAGCAATCGAGAGAATACAAGACGTTCAAGGAGTTTGGAGGCAAAAGGCAGGAGGGAGACAGGTCGATAGTTTGAAGGACAGGTAGGGTCAAGCGTGCTGTTTTTGAGTAATGGTATAACGGTTGCATGCTTGAAGGATGAAGGAAAGGTACCAGAGTAGAGGGAAGAGTTAAAGATCTGTGTGAGCATAGGGATTATAGAAGGAGCAAGAAGTTTTAGGAGATGGGAGGGAATGGGATCAAGAGGGCAAGTGGTAGAGGGAGAAGAGGAGATCAGCAGTGATACATCCTCCTCCGAGATAGCAGAAAAAGAGTCAAGAAAGACAGGAGGAGAGTTGGGAAGCATTGTGGGATGGGAGGAGGCAACAGATGGGATGTTGTGCCGTATGGACTCCACCTTTTTCTTAAAAAGTCAGCAAAGTCCTGAGGTGAGATGGAGGAAGAAGAGGAGGCAGCTGAGGGTGGTCTGAGTAGAGAGTCAAGACAGAAAAGAGACGGCGTGGGTTAGACTTGTGTGTGTTGATTAGTGATGAAAAGTAGGTTTGTTTAGCCTGAAAGAGGGCAGAGTTGAAACAGGATAGCATAAATTTGTAGTGAATGAAGTCTGCGAGCGTATGAGATTTCCTCAGAGGCGTTCAGAGGAACGAGTGGAGGAACGCAGCATGCGTGTGTGGGAGTTTAGCCAGGGTCTGGGGTTAGAAGGGCGAGGACGGCAGAGAGAAAGTGGGGCATGAAGATCAAGAGAGGAAGATAAGGCAGAGTTGTAGTTCCTGACCAGGTTGTCAGGGTCTGAAGCGGAACTGAGAGAGGAGAGGGAGGAGCGTAAAGTGGAATCAAGAGCTGGTAGGTTAATAGAGTGCAGGTTTCTGCAAAAACGAGGGCGAGATGGAGATGGAGAGAAGCGAGAGAGAGAAAATGAGATGAGGTGATGGTCAGAGAGAGGAAAAGGGGAAATGGAGAAGTCGGAGAGAGAGAAGTTTTTAGTGAAAACCAGGTCTAAGTAGTGGCCATCCTTGTGGGTGCTGGCTGCAGTCCACTGTTGAAGGCCAAAAGAAGAGGTTAGAGAAAGAAAGCGGGAAGCCCAAGGGAGAGAGGGGTCATCAATGTGGCAGTTGAAGTCCCCAAGGAGAAGAACAGGGGAGTCTGAGGAGAGAAAGAAAGAGAGCCAGGATTCAAAGTGAGAGAGAAAGGCAGAAGGGGGATGAGTAGAGGAAGGTGGGCGATAGATGACCGCCACATGGACCGGGAGAGGAGAGAAGATCTGGACTGTGTGAGCCTCGAAGGAGGGAAAAGCAAGAGAGGGGGGAATAGAAACTGTTCTGTAACGGCAGAGAGAGGAGAGCAGGAGCCCCACGCCTCCACCCCTGCCACCAGGGCGTGGAGTGTGGGAGAAGGAAAGGCCACCGTAGGAGAGGGCAGCTTCCAGAGCAGAGTCAGACTGAGTGAGCCAGGTCTCAGTTATAGCAAAGAGAAGCAGGGAGTGAGAGAGAAAGAAGTCATGCACAGAGAGGAACTTGTTAGAGAGGGAGCGAGCATTCCAAAGTGCACAGGAGAAAGGGAGAGAGGAGGGAGGGTGGCATGGGATGGGTATGAGGTTAGAGGGGTTGACACCAGAAGGAGTAGAAGTTGCATGTGGAAGGCGAGGACGAGAGCAAGTAGAAATAAGGCAGGGACCAGGATTGGGAGAGATATCCCCAGAAGCAAGGAGGAGAAGCATGGACAGAAAGAGGATGTGTGAGGATGATTTGTAGGGGTGTGTTTTAGTGCAGGCGGCATAACTGTGTGGTGACAGAGGGCGCAGGTAAGAGAGGAGTTCATGTGAACTGAGAAGTGGTGAAGTAAGGAGAGATGGCGAAATATGAATTGAGTTAGAGACATGAGGCTGGTGGAGGGAAGTGCATAATTTGAAAATAAGTGAGGTTACAGTAAATATAAAAAGTATAAAAAAAAATGTATTGTTTCTGTTCCAGTGACTGCACCACACAAACACTGGAATCCATCCGGGAGGGCAAGGGTTAATAGTTGAATAGTGATTCTAGCCCTTTGTTTAAGTTACCCTCAAAGATGCCTGCCTACTAAGGAATGCGACCAAATGTTTAGGAAGCTGGAGTGGTTGGTGAGTGTTAAAACTCACACTTACAAACCATAGTATCCTGCCAGACACTCAATTTGGTAGACTTGCCAAACGCCCCTGATTTAGGAGTGGGGCTACAGAATGAGTGACCTTATTAAATATAAGAATATTATGAGATGTCCTCGGCTGAACATGCTATAAGTTACATATGTGTAAGCGGGGGGCCGAGCCGCAAATAATGATTACAGACACCTGCTGTTTAGCAGGTCCTATGAGACAGATATTAATATCTCTCTTAATTTTAGTATTACACTGTAATATTTAGTCTTATTGGGAGCGTCATGCGTGTCGGAATGTATTAATATGGCTCGCGTGCCAGTAAGTACCACTGAACTGAAGTTATGACGTTATTTAGATAGGAAAAGCAGTTTTTAAACGTCCTTGGGTGGGAGGAGTTTTACTCTGAGGAAAACTGTCAACCTCACCACTGATTTATGAGAGGGGCTGGGTTTAGGTTGTGTTCAATGGGAAATAATTGTATAAGAACCAGGCTCAGCCTATGGCTATTGTCTTTCGTGTCTTGATGATTATGAAGATTGCTGTATGAACTGCCAGTCCAGATGTGACTGTTTCATCATTCCATCTTAAGTGAGTGTCCATATTTTGTCTGTCATTTGTATATCTCGTGTGTTCACCTTTTTCAAGGAATAAATTATATTTTATCATATCTAAGTCTCGTCCAGTTCAACCCAGTTATATTTTGGTGTGTATTATTAATAGCCTGTCTCAAAGCTACCGTCACAAGTGGTCAGATACTCGTGGGATGCCAATGGCTAGCTGGCCCCTTGAGCCACTAAAGGGTTAATATATCACAAAGTACAACAAAAGTTATTTGATAAGAACAATATATGAAGAACATTGATACAGGGAGTAATGTGATTTCTTTTACTGGCGTGAGGAGAAAATATTTATTTCCATTTATGAGACATAATTGTAACATGATTAATTGGGGTGTTTTTTTTGCCTTCCTCTGGGTGAATGTAACGATAACAATGTAGCTTTAATTATGTTCAGTATGTTGCACGAGTAGAATTTTATAAAGGTTCAACTCAATGAACATATATCTCTCATCCAAATCTTCTCTGATGCATTGCAATGTTACATTAATACATTTTCTCACCATAGATGTATCTTCAGCACATGACTCGTCTGTGAGCAAGAAGCAACGTAAGAAATGTCCCAAACATCAAATTACATGAGGGGTTAATGGAAATATGTTTTAAGGACTTCAACATTGCATAAGTCTGTATGAGAATTGGAACAAGATTACCAGAAACTCGGCAGAGCATTCCTATACATCAACAGCCTTTTACTAAACTTACAGACACCGCAAGACAAGGAGAGGGTTTAAAGAACAGAGACATGAACCCCTACTGTGGGACATACGGTAATGTTATACCGCAGATAATCCATACAGGGAAGAAATCCTA
Organism: Ascaphus truei; assembly: GCF_040206685.1. NCBI lineage: Eukaryota > Metazoa > Chordata > Amphibia > Anura > Ascaphidae > Ascaphus > Ascaphus truei. Next base: position 64,939 of record NW_027456939.1, read on the forward strand.
TAACTGCTCTGAATGTGGGAAAAGCTTCAATAAGAAATATCATCTTGTTACACACCAAATAATCCACACAGGGGTGAAGCCTTATAACTGCTCTGAATGTGGGAAAAGCTTCAGTCAGAAATCAAATCTTGTTAAACACCAAATAATCCATACAGGGGTGAAGCCTTATAACTGCTCTGAATGTGGGAAAAGCTTCAGTCATTAATCAGGTCTTGTTACACACCAAAGAATCCACACAGGGGTGAAGCCTTATAACTGCTCTGAATGTGGGACTAGTTTCCATGATCAATCAAGTTTTTGTAGACACCAAAGAATCCACACAGGGGAGAGACCCTATAACTGCTCTGAATGTGGGAAAAGCTTCATTAAGAAATCGCATCTTGTTACACACCAAAGAATCCACACAGGCGTGAGACTTTATAACTGCTCTGAATGTGGGAAAAGCTTCAGTAACAAATGGCTCTTGTTACACACCAAAGAATCCACACAGATGTGAGACCTTTTAACTGCTCTGAATGTGGGAAAAGCTTCAAGCAGAAATCAATTCTTGTTACACACCAAAGAATCCACACAGGGGTGAGACCTTATAAATGCTCTGAATGTGGGAAAAGCTTCTGTCAAAAATCAAGTCTTGTTACACACCAAAGAATCCACACAGGGGAGAAGCCTTATGATTGCTCTGAATGTGGGAAAAGCTTCAGTCGGAAATCGCATCTTGTTACACACCAAAGAATCCACACAAGGGAGAGGCCCTATAACTGCTCTGAATGTGGGAAAAGCTTCAGTCGGAAATCGCATCTTGTTAGACACCAAACAATCCACACAGAGATGACACCCTATAAACTGCCCTGAATGTGGAAAAAGCTTCAGTAAGAAATCACATCTTATCTCGGGAGATCTCAGACTTCTCTGCTGTCGATGCCGGCTCCATTCTTGATCAAAATCTCACTCCTACTCTGTACTCTGAACAGTCACGACTTTGGACTCCTTCCCCCCCTCGTACATAGATACACATTCTCTACTGTTTAAAATGCATTCAATTTGTATTAATTATGGGGTATATTTTAGTGCAATTCACTAAGGCTTCTTCAGGAGTTAATGTGGGTATATCTGTCCCTACCTTCTTTATAGGCACTTCCCTGTTTCTATTGGTTCCCATAAGCGCAATCCAATTGATTGAGAAACATCTTGATGTAATATTTCTCTTCTACATTGAGTTTGTATACTATGTAACATACTTTGTGTATCTGCACTATTCTATATAGATTATAAAATATAACTTGTGTGATTATAGATAACCAGATCTGTGTCTTTAACATTCAGAGATTAGTTATATCTCTATTTAACACTTCTCTTTGCATTAAGTTTATGCTATGGATTCTGTGTTATATTGTACTATTTGGGGTTTCAGTATATTCCCACTGCTATATGTATTACTCTGTGTATTAGATTTTAAGTAAAGAATTGTGCAAATTAAGATAACCCCGATCTGTGTCTTTAATTATTAGACACATTAGACAGTGAATCTCTTTCCCCTCTATATACACTATTTGAGGGACTATATGTGTCTGATTATTTAAGATGTCTTTTTTCAACAAATGTAGTTCATCAATATTTGTTGATTTAAATTCTTTCCTTTACATTCAAATTATGAGTGATATGTGTGATTTAAGATATTCCTATCTAGGTCTTTATTAGACATAGATGGACTATATATCTTTCTTTATTAAATTCAGTGTGATTTAAGATATTCCTATGTCTTTATTTATCAGACATAGATGGACTATATCTTTCTGAGGTTCGTTACTGTATTAAATTCAGTGTGTGATTTAAGATAATCATTCTTTGTCTCTAATTAGATATGTCTTTCTATACATATATAAGTGATACTTATTCCTAATGGGGATAGTAACATTCTCTATTGAATATATTCATCCTTTCTTTAAGGGTGTAATTTCCAATAAGCTGCCACTCTTAGTTTGTGAATTAAACCAACTTTATTCTAAGTAGTGATACCATGTTAAATATGCATCAAATTGTCTGCCCTTTATTAACATGGCTGCAAAGTAACAGTATACTGTATACCCAGCGGAGTTTGTATTGATTTATATGTGTGGGACAAGGAATCAGATGGTGGTTATCTTATGATATAACAGTAAATCCTTCTCCTGAATGTATACTGATTATTGTTAGGAGTACCAATTACATTTCAGTGCACAGTATTACAACTGTCACACACACGATGCACAGCTATCTCACTCCCTGACACACACACGATGCACAGCTATCTCTCCCTGTCACACACACACACGATGCACAGCTATCTCTCATTCCCTGACACACACACACGATGCACAGCTATTTCTCACTATCACACACACACGATGCAAAGCTATCTCTCCATGTCACACACACGATGCACAGCTATCTCTCCCTGTCACACACACACACGATGAACAGTAATCTCTCACTATCACACACACGATGCACAGCTATCTCTCCGTCACACACACACGATGCACAGCTATCTCTCTCTGTCACACACACACAATGCACAGCTATCTCTCACTCCCTGACACACACACGATGCACAGCTATCTCTCCCTGTCACACACACACACAATGCACAGCTATCTCTCCGTCACACACACACGATGCACAGCTATCTCTCACTGTCACACACACATGATGCACAGCTATCTCTCCCTGTCACACACACACACGATGCACAGCTATCTCTCCCTGTCACACACACACGATACACAGCTATCTCTCCCTGTCATACACACATGATGCACAGCTATCTCTCCCTGTCACACACACGATGCACAGCTATCTCACTGTCACACACACACACAATGCACAGCTATCTCTCACTGTCACACACACACATGATGCACAGCTATCTCTCCCTGTCACACACACACACACGATGCACAGCTATCTTTGACTGTCACACACACACGATGCACAGCTATTTCTCACTGTCACACACACAAACGATGCACAGCTATCTCACACTGTCACACACACACGATGCACAGCTATCTCACACTGTCACACACACACGATGCACAGCTCTCACTCCGCCACACACGATGCACAGCTATCTCTCCCTGTCACATACACACGATGCACAGCTATCTCTCCCTGTCATACACACACGATGCACAGCTCTCTCTCCCTGTCTCACACACATGCTGCACAGCTATCTCTCACTCCCTGTCACACACAAGGCACAGCTATCTCTCACTCCCTGTCACACATGAGGCACAGTTATCTCTCCCTCCGTGTCACACACGAGGCACAGTGATCTGTGCTGATTATTGAGTGACAGCTGCTCCGCCTGCAACAAAACTCGCTAATTAAAGAGAAGCATCTGGCTCAGCGGAGAGATCCTCTGCCCCTCACTCATTGCCCCGGGGGGCGGCCCGGGGTACGTCAGGCACTGCCACCTGCCAATATGTAACACCAGCATCTAATATAGAGCAGGGCCGAGTATCATTCCTGCAGGAATTCCTCTCCTGGAGACTTAACCCCTTTTGTGATATACTGTAGAGGCCATAGTCCCATTGTGAACGTTAATGCGGGGTATGCCTGTGTAACTCAGGCCTGTTAGCTTAGTCCCATTGTGTACGTTAATGCAGGGTATGCCTGTAGTTACTCAGGCCTGTTAGCTTAGTCCCATTGCGTACGTTAATGCGGGGAATGCCTTTAGTTACTCAGGCCTATTAGATTGTCCCATTGCGTACGTTAATGCGGGGTATGCCTGTGTTACTCAAGCCTGTTAGCTTAGTCCCATTGCGTACGTTACTGCGGGGTATGCCTGTGTTACTCAGGCCTGAGAGAGAGAAGTAACCCCTGCCTCACCACATAGTAACCCCTGCCTCACCCCATAGTAACCCCTGCCGCACCCCATAGTAACCCCTGCCTCACCCCATAGTAACCCCTGCCTCACCCCATAGTAACCCCTGCCTCACCCCATAGTAACCCCTGCCTCACCCCATAGTAACCCCTGCCTCACCCCATAGTAACCCCTGCCTCACACCATAGTAACCCCTGCCGCACCCCATAGTAACCCCTGCCTCACCCCATAGTAACCCCTGCCTCACCCCATAGTAACCCCTGCCTCACCCCATAGTAACCCCTGCCTCACCCCATAGTAACCCCTGCCTCACACCATAGTAACCCCTGCCGCACCCCATAGTAACCCCTGCCTCACCCCATAGTAACCCCTGCCGCACCCCATAGTAAACCCTGCCTCAACCCATAGTAACCCCTGCCTCACCCAATATTAACCCCGCCTCACCCCATACTAAACCCTACCTCACCCCATATTAACCCCTGCCTCACCCCATAGTAACCCCTGCCTCACCCCATATTAACCCCTGCCTCACCCCATAGTAAACCCTGCCTCACCCCATAGTAAACCCTGCCTCACCCCATAGTAAACCCTGCCTCACCCCATAGTAAACCCTGCCTCACCCCATAGTAACCCCTGCCTCACCCCATAGTAAACCCTGCCTCACCCCATAGTAAACCCTGCCTCACCCCATAGTAAACCCTGCCTCACCCCATAGTAAACCCTGCCTCACCCCATAGTAAACCCTGCCTCACCCCATAGTAACCCCTGCCTCACCCCATAGTAACACCTGCCTCACCCCATAGTAAACCCTGCCTCACCCCATAGTAACCCCTGCCTCACCCCATATAACCCCTGCCTCATCCCATAGTAACCCCTGCCTCACACCATATTAACCCCTGCCTCACCCCATAGTAACCCCTGCCTCACCCCCTAGTAACCCCTGCCTCACCCCATAGTAACCCTTGCCTCACCCCATATTAACCCCTGCCGCACCCCATAGTAACCCCTGCCTCACCCCATAGTAACCCCTGCCTCACCCTCATAGCACTGACAGTGACGCGGCGCATTGTGTGCGTGTGTCAGGGAGTGAGAGATAGCTGTGCATCGTGTGTGTGACAGTGAGAGATAGCTGTCCATTGTGTGTGTGTGTGTGACAGTGAGAGATAGCTGTGCATCGTGTGTATGTGACAGGGAGAGATAGCTGTGCCTAGTGTGTGTGTGTGTGTGTGACAGTGTGAGATAGCTGTGCATCGTGTGTGTGTGACGGAGAGATAGCTGTGCATCGTATGTGTGACAGTGAGAGATGCACACACGATGCACAACTATCTCTCCCTGTCACACACACACATGATGCACAGCTATCTCTCACTGTCACACACACACGATGCACAGCTATCTCTCACTCCCTGAAACACACACACGATGCACAGCTATCTCTCACTCCCTGACACACACACGATGCACAACTATCTCTCACTCCTTGACACACACACACACGATGAACAGCTATCTCTCCCTGTCACACACACACGATGCACAGCTATCTCTCACTCCCTGACACACACACGATGCACAGCTATCTCTCCCTGTCACACACACATGATGCACAGCTATCTCTCACTCCCTGACACACACGATGCACATCTATCTCTCCCTGTCACACACACACAATGCACAGCTAACTCTCACTGTCACACTCACACGATGCACAGCTATCTATCACTCCCTGAAACACTCACACGATGCACAGCTATCTCTCACTCCCTGACACACACACACACACACGATGAACAGCTATCTCTCCCTGTCACACACACACACGATGCACAGCTATCTCTCACTGTCACACACACATGATGCACAGCTATCTCTCACTCCCTGACACACACGATGCACAGCTATCTCTCCGTCACACACACACGATGCACAGCTATCTATCACTGTCACACACACACACGATGCACAGCTATCTCCCTGTCACACACACACACACACACGATGCACAGCTATCTCTCACTGTCACATACACACGATGCACAGCTATCTCCCTGTCACACACACACGATACCCAGCTATCTCTCCCTGTCATACACACATGATGCACAGATATCTCTCCCTGTCACACACACACGATGCACAGCTATCTCTCACTGTCACACACACACACACGATACACAGCTATCTCTCCCTGTCACACACACACGATGCACAGCTATCTCTCACTCCCTGACACTCACACGATTCACAACTATCTCTCACTCCTTGACACACACACACACACGATGAACAGCTATCTCTCCCTGTCACACACACACGATGCACAGCTATCTCTCACTGTCACACACACACGATGCACAGCTATCTATCACTGTCACACACACACACGATGCACAGCTATCTCTCCCTGTCACACACATACACACGATGCACAGCTATCTCCCTGTCACACACACACGATACCCAGCTATCTCTCCCTGTCATACACACATGATGCACAGATATCTCTCCCTGTCACACACACACGATGCACAGCTATCTCTCACTGTCACACACACACACACGATACACAGCTATCTCTCCCTGTCACACACACACGATGCACAGCTATCTCTCACTCCCTGACACTCACACGATTCACAACTATCTCTCACTCCTTGACACACACACACACACGATGAACAGCTATCTCTCCCTGTCACACACACACGATGCACAGCTATCTCTCACTGTCACACACACACGATGCACAGCTCTCTCCCTGTCACACACACGATGCACATCTATCTCTCCCTGTCACACACACACGATGCACAGCTAACTCTCACTGTCACACTCACACGATGCACAGCTATCTCACTGTCACACACACACACGATGCACAGCTATCTATCACTCCCTGAAACACTCACACGATGCACAGCTAGCTCTCACTCCCTGACACACACAAGATTCACAACTATCTCTCACTCCTAGACACACACACACACACGATGCACAGCTATCTCTCACTGTCACACACACACGATGCACAGCTCTCTCCCTGTCAAACACACGATGCACATCTATCTCTCCCTGTCACACACACACGATGCACAGCTATCTCTCCCTGTCACACACACACGATGCACAGCTATCTATCACTGTCACACACACACACGATGCACAGCTATCTCTCACTGTCACACACACATGATGCACAGCTATCTCTCCCTGTCACACATACACACACACACACACGATGCACAGCTATCTCTCACTGTCACATACACACGATGCACAGCTATCTCTCCCTGTCACACACACACGATGCACAGCTATCTCTCCCTGTCACACACACACGATGCACAGCTATCTCTCACTGTCACACACACACACACGATGCACAGCTATCTCTCACTGTCACACACACACACGATGCACAGCTATCTTTCACTGTCACACACACACACGATGCACAGCTATCTCTCCCTGTCACACACACACGATGCATAGCTATCTTTCACTGTCACACACACACGATGCACAGCTATTTCTCACTGTCACACACACACACACACGATGCACAGCTATCTCTCACTGTCACACACACACACACACGATGCACAGCTATCTCTCACTGTCAACACATACGATGCACAGCTATCTCTCACTGTCACACACGATGCACAGATATCTCTCCCTGTCTCACACATACAATGCACAGCTCTCTCTCACTGTCACACACACAAACGATGCACAGCTCTCTCACTAGCTGTGCATCGTGTGTGTGTGTGACAGGGAGAGATAGCTGTGCATCGTGTGTGTGTCAGGGAGTGAGAGATAATTGTGCATCGTGTGTGTGAGACAATGAGAGGAAGCAGGGCATTCTGGCAGCCAAGTGGCTTGACCTTTATTAGTGAGCCTGGTTACCCCCTCTCGGAACCACAGACTTAGAAATCACCAGCTCATATACAGTGCATAAAATATATTTATATATAAACCCTTATACACCATTTTAATAAAAAATATCACAAAATTCTTCTAAGTCCCTCGTGAAGAGTGAAAGACGCGCACGTTCATTTTCAGAGCTCCTAGACATTCCTATAAGAAGTTAGCCAAATAGTAGCTTCGAAAAACGCTTAGGTTAAGTTTGAGAGTTGCTTCTAATGTACCAAAGCTGGACTTAGACATAATTTCACTCTCACAACATTATGGCTGGTTGGAGACAGTCCGAACCACAAGTACCGGGTCCATGGTTCTGGGCGTATACTGGGGGGACGGGCGCAGAGAGAGAGAGAAATTGCGCAGAGAGAGAGAAAGAAAGAGCGCAGAGAGAGAGAGAAAGAAAGAGCGCAGAGAGAGAGAGAAAGAAAGAGCGCAGAGAGAGAAAGAAAGAGCGCAGAGAGAGAGAGCGCGCAGAGAGAGAGGAAGAAAGAGCGCAGAGAGAGAGAGAAAGAGCGCAGAGAGAAAGAGAGCGCAGACAGAGAGAGAGAGAGCGCAGAGAAAGAAAGAGCGCAGAGAGAGAGAAAGAAAGAGTGCAGAGAGAGAGAGCGCAGAGAGAGAGAGAGAGCGCAGAGAGAGAGAAAGAGCGCAGAGAGAGAGAGAGCGCAGAGAGAGAAAGAAAGAGCGCAGAGAGAGAGAAAGAAAGAGCGCAGAGAGAGAGAAAGTGCGCAGACAGAAAGAAAGAGCGCAGAGAGAAAGAAAGAAAGAGCGCAGAGAGAGAAAGAAAGAGCGCAGAGAGAGAAAGAAAGAACGCAGAGAGAGAGAAAGAAAGAGCGCAGAGAGAGAGAAAGAAAGAGCGCAGAGAGAGAGAAAGAAAGAGCGCAGAGAGAGAGAAAGAAAGAGCGCAGAGAGAGAAAGAAAGAGCGCAGAGAGAGAAAGAGAGCGCAGAGAGAGAGAGAGAGCGCAGAGAGAGAAAGAAAAAGCGCAAAGAGAGGGAAAGAAAGAGCGCAGAGAGAGAGAAAGAAAGAGCGCAGAGAGAGAGAGAGAGCGCAGAGAGAGGAAGAAAGAGCGCAGAGAGAGCGCAGAGAGAGAGAGAAAGAGCGCAGAGAGAAAGAGAGCGCAGACAGAAAGAGAGCGCAGAGAGAAAGAGAGCGCAGAGAGAAAGAGAGCGCAGACAGAGAGAGAGCGCAGACAGAGAGAGAGCGCAGAGAGAGAAAAAAAGTGCGCAGAGAGAAAGAAAGAGCGCAGAGAGAGAGAAAGAAAGAGCACAGAGAAAGAGAGAGCGCAGAGAGAGAGAGCGCAGAGAGAGAGAAATAAAGAGCGCAGAGAGAGAAATAAAGAGCGCAGAGAGAAAGAAAGAGCGCAGAGAGAGAGAAAGAGCGCAGAGAGAAATAAAGAGCGCAGAGAGAGAAATAAAGAGCACAGAGAGAGAAATAAAGAGCGCAGAGAAAGAAAGAGCGCAGAGAGAGAGAAAGAAAGAGCGCAGAGAGAGAGAAAGAAAGAGCGCAGAGAGAGAGAAAGAAAGAGCGCAGAGAGAGAGAAAGAAAGAGCGCAGAGAGAGAAAGAAAGAGCGCAGAGAGAGAGAAAGAAAGAGCGCAGAGAGAGAAAGAAAGAGCGCAGAGAGAGAGAGAAAGAGCGCAGAGAGAGAGAAAGAGCGCAGAGAGAGAAATAAAGAGCGCAGAGAGAGAAATAAAGAGCGCAGTGAGAGAAATAAAGAGCGCAGAGAAAGAAAGAGCGCAGAGAGAGAGAAAGAAAGAGCGCAGAGAGAGAGAAAGAAAGAGCGCAGAGAGAGAGAAAGAAAGAGCGCAGAGAGAGAAAGAAAGAGCGCAGAGAGAGAAAGAAAGAGCGCAAAGAGAGAAAGAAAGAGCGCAAAGAGAGAAAAAAAGAGCGCAAAGAGAGAAAGAAAGAAAGAGCGCAGAGAGAAAGAAAGAGCGCAGAGAGAGAGAGCGCAGAGAGAGAGAAAGAGAAAGAAAGTGCGCAGAGAGAGAGAGCGCAGAGAGAAAGAAAGAAAGAGCGCAGAGAGAGAGAGAAAGAGCGCAGAGAGAGAGCGTAGAGAGAGAAAGAGAAAGAAAGAGCACAGAGAGAGAAAGAGCGCAGAGAGAGAGAGCGCAGAGAGAGAGAGCGCAGAGAGAAAGAAAGAGCGCAGAGAGAAAGAAAGAGCGCAGAGAGAGAGAGCGCAGAGAGAGAGCGCAGAGAGAGAGAAAGAAAGAGCGCAGAGAGAGAAAGAAAGAGCGCAGAGAGAGAGAAAGAAAGAGCGCAGAGAGAGAGCGCAGAGAGAGAAATAAAGAGCGCAGAGAGAGAAAGAAAGCGCAGAGAGAGAAAGAAAGAGCGCAAAGAGAAAAAAAGAGCGCAGAGAGAAAGAAAGAGTGCAGAGAGAAAGAGAGCGCAGAGAGAGAGAGCGCAGAGAGAGAGAGCGCAGAGAGAGAAAGAGAACGCAGAGAGAGAGAAAGAAATAGCGCAGAGAGAGAGAAAGAAAGAGCGCAGAGAGAGAGAAAGAAAGAGCGCAGAGAGAGAAAGAAAGAGCGCAGAGAGAGAAAGAGAGCGCAGAGAGAGAGAGAGAGAGCGCAGAGAGAGAGAAAGAAAAAGCGCAGAGAGAGAGAAAGAAAGAGCGCAGAGAGAGAGAAAGAAAGAGCGCAGAGAGAGAGAAAGAAAGAGCGCAGAGAGAGAGCGCAGAGAGAGAGAGAAAGAGCGCAGAGAGAAAGAGAGCGCAGACAGAGAGAGAGCGCAGAGAGAGAAAGAAAGTGCGCAGAGAGAAAGAAAGAGCGCAGAGAGAGAGAGAAAGAGCACAGAGAGAGAGAGAGCGCAGAGAGAGAGAGAGCGCAGAGAGAGAAATAAAGAGCGCAGAGAGAGAAATAAAGAGCGCAGAGAGAGAAATAAAGAGCGCAGAGAGAGAAAGAAAGAGCGCAGAGAGAGAGAGAAAGAGCGCAGAGAGAGAAATAAAGAGCGCAGAGAGAGAAATAAAGAGCGCAGAGAGAGAAATAAAGAGCACAGAGAGAGAAATAAAGAGCGCAGAGAGAGAAATAAAGAGCGCAGAGAAAGAAAGAGCGCAGAGAGAGAGAAAGAAAGAGCGCAGAGAGAGAGAAAGAAAGAGCGCAGAGAGAGAGAAAGAAAGAGCGCAGAGAGAGAAAGAAAGAGCGCAGAGAGAGAGAGAAAGAGCGCAAAGAGAGAAATAAAGAGCGCAGAGAGAGAAATAAAGAGCGCAGAGAGAGAAATAAAGAGCGCAGAGAAAGAAAGAGCGCAGAGAGAGAGAAAGAAAGAGCGCAGAGAGAAAGAAAGAGCGCAGAGAGAAAGAAAGAGCGCAGAGAGAGAAAGAAAGAGCGCAGAGAGAGAAAGAAAGAGCGCAAAGAGAGAAAAAAAGAGCGCAAAGAGAGAAAAAAAGAGCGCAGAGAGAAAGAAAGAAAGAGCGCAGAGAGAAAGAAAGAGCGCAGAGAGAGAGAGCGCAGAGAGAGAGAGAAAGAAAGAGCGCCGAGAGAGAGAGAGAGCGCAGAGAGAGAGAAAGAGAAAGAAAGTGCGCAGAGAGAGAGAGCGCAGAGAGAAAGAAAGAGCGCAGAGAGAGAGAGAGAAAGAGCGCAGAGAGAGAGAGCGTAGAGAGAGAAAGAGAAAGAAAGAGCGCAGAGAGAGAGAGCGCAGAGAGAGAGAGCGCAGAGAGAGAGAGCGCAGAGAGAGAGAGCGCAGAGAGAGAGAGCGCAGAGAGAGAAAGAGCGCAGAGAGAGAAAGCGCAGAGAGAAAGAAAGAGCGCAGAGAGAAAGAAAGAGCGCAGAGAGAAAGAAAGAGCGCAGAGAGAAAGAAAGAGCGCAGAGAGAGAGCGCAGAGAGAAAGAAAGAGCGCAGAGAGAGAGAGAGAGCGCAGAGAGAGAAAAAAAGAGTGCAGAGAGAGAAAGAAAAAGCGCAGAGAGAGACAAAGAGCGCATAGAGAGAGAGACAAAGAGCGCATAGAGAGAGAAAGAAAGAGCGCAGAGAGAGAAAGAAAGAGCGCAGAGAGAGAAAGAAAGAGCGCAGAGAGAGAGAGCGCAGAGAGAGAGAGCGCAGAGAGAAAGAGAGAGCGCAGAGAGAGAGAAAGAGCGTAGAGAAAAAAAGAGCGCAAAGAGAGAGAGAGGAAGAAAGAGCGCAGACAGAGAAAGAAAGAGCGCAGAGAGAGAAAGAAAGAGCGAAGAGAGAGAGAGAGCGCAGAGAGAGAAAGAGCGCAGAGAGAGAGAGAGCACAGAGAGAGAGAAAGAAAGAGCGCAGAGAGAAAGAGAGAGCGCAGAGAGAGAAATAAAGAGCGCAGAGAGAGAAAGAAAGAGCGCAGAGAGAGAAAGAAAGAGCGCAAAGAGAAAAAAAGAGCGCAGAGAGAAAGAAAGAGTGCAGAGAGAAAGAGAGCGCAGAGAGAGAGAGCGCAGAGAGAGAAAGAGAAAGAAAGAGCGCAGAGAAAGAGAAAGAAAGAGCGCAGAGAGAGAGAGAGCGCAGAGAGAGAAAGAAAGAGCGCAGAGAGAGAGAAAGTAAGAGTGCAGAGAGAAAGAAAGAGCGCAGAGAGAAAGAAAGAAAGAGCGCAGAGAGAGAGAAAGAAAGAGCGCAGAGAGAGAGAGCGCAGAGAGAGAAAGAAAGAGCGCAGAGAAAGAAAGAGCGCAGAGAAAGAAAGAGCGCAGAGAGAGAAAGAAAGAGCGCAGAGAGAGAAAGAAAGAGCGCAATGAGAGAAAAAAAGAGCGCAGAGAGAAAGAAAGAGCGCAGAGAGAGAAAGAAAGAGCGCAGAGAGAGAGAGGAAGAAAGAGCGCAGAGAGAGAGAAAGAAAGAGCGCTTAGAGAGAGAGCGCAGAGAGAGAGAGAAAGAAAGAGCGCAGAGAGAGAAAGTAAGAGTGCAGAGAGAAAGAAAGAGCGCAAAGAGAGAGAGAGGAAGAAAGAGCGCAGAGAGAAAAAGAAAGAGCGCAGAGAGAGAGAGAGCGCAGAGAGAGAAAGAGCGCAGAGAGAGAAAGAGCGCAGAGAGAGAGAGAGCACAGAGAGAGAGAGAGAGAGCACAGAGAGAGAGAAAGAAAGAGCGCAGAGAGAGAAAGAAAGAGCGCAGAGAGAAAGAAAGAGCGCAGAGAGAGAGAAAGAAAGAGCGCAGAGAGAGAGCGCAGAGAGAGAAATAAAGAGCGCAGAGAGAGAAAGAAAGAGCGCAGAGAGAGAAAGAGAGCGCAGAGAGAGAAAGAGAGCGCAGAGAGAGAGAGAGAGCGCAGAGAAAGAAAGAGCACAGAGAGAGAGAGAGCGCAGAGAGAGAGAAATAAAGAGCGCAGAGAGAGAAATAAAGAGCGCAGAGAGAGAGAAATAAAGAGCGCAGAGAGAGAGAAAGAAAGAGCGCAGAGAGAGAGCGCAGAGAGAGAGAGAGAGCGCAGAGAGAGAGAGAGAGAGCGCAGAGAGAGAAATAAAGAGCGCAGAGTGAGAAATAAAGAGCGCAGAGAGAGAAATAAAGAGCGCAGAGAGAGAAATAAAGAGCGCAGAGAGAGAGAAAGAAAGAGCGCAGAGAGAGAGAAAGAAAGAGCGCAGAGAGAGAAAGAAAGAGCGCAGAGAGAGAAAGAAAGAGCGCAAAGAGAGAAAAAAAGAGCGCAAAGAGAGAAAAAAAGAGCGCAGAGAGAAAGAAAGAAAGAAAGAGCGCAGAGAGAAAGAAAGAGCGCAGAGAGAGAAAGAGAAAGAAAGAGCGCCGAGAGAGAGAGAGAGCGCAGAGAGAGAGAAAGAGAAAGAAAGTGCGCAGAGAGAGAGAGCGCAGAGAGAAAGAAAGAGCGCAGAGAGAGAGAGAGAGAGAAAGAGCGCAGAGAGAGAGAGAGCGCAGAGAGAGAAAGAGCGCAGAGAGAGAAAGAGCACAGAGAGAGAGAAAGAGCACAGAGAGAGAGAAAGAGCACAGAGAGAGAAAGAAAGAGCGCAGAGAGAGAGAGAGCGCAGAGAGAGAAAGAGCGCAGAGAGAGAAAGAGCGCAGAGAGAGAAAGAGCGCAGAGAGAGAAAGAGCACAGAGAGAGAGAAAGAAAGAGCGCAGAGAGAGAAAGAAAGAGCGCAGAGAGAAAGAAAGAGCGCAGAGAGAGAAAGAGAGCGCAGAGAGAGAGCGCAGAGAGAGAAAGAACGAGCGCAGAGAGAGAAAGAAAGAGCGCAGAGAGAGAAAGAAAGAGCGCAGAGAGAGAAAGAAAGAGCGTAGAGAAAAAAAGAGCGCAAAGAGAGAGAGAGGAAGAAAGAGCGCAGACAGAGAAAGAAAGAGCGCAGAGAGAGAGAGAGCGCAGAGAGAGAAAGAGCGCAGAGAGAGAAAGAGCGCAGAGAGAGAAAGAGCACAGAGAGAGAGAAAGAGCACAGAGAGAGAGAAAGAAAGAGCGCAGAGAGAGAAAGAAAGAGCGCAGAGAGAAAGAAAGAGCGCAGAGAGAGAGAAAGAAAGAGCGCAGAGAGAGAGCGCAGAGAGAGAAAGAAAGAGCGCAGAGAGAGAAAGAAAGAGCGCAGAGAGAGAAAGAAAGAGCGCAAAGAGAAAAAAAGAGCGCAGAGAGAAAGAAAGAGTGCAGAGAGAAAGAGAGCGCAGAGAGATAGAGCGCAGAGAGATAGAGCGCAGAGAGAGAAAGAGAAAGAAAGAGCGCAGAGAAAGAGAAAGAAAGAGCGCAGAGAGAGAGAGAGAGCGCAGAGAGAGAGAGAAAGAAAGAGCGCAGAGAGAGAGAAAGTAAGAGTGCAGAGAGAAAGAAAGAGCGCAGAGAGAAAGAAAGAAAGAGCGCAAAGAGAGAGAAAGAAAGAGCGCAGAGAGAGAGAGCGCAGAGAGAAAGAGCGCAGAGAGAGAAAGAAAGAGCGCAGAGAAAGAAAGAGCGCAGAGAGAGAAAGAAAGAGCGCAGAGAGAGAAAGAAAGAGCGCAGAGAGAGAAAGAAAGAGCGCAGAGAGAGAGAAAGAAAGAGCGCAGAGAGAGAGCGCAGAGAGAGAAATAAAGAGCGCAGAGAGAGAAAGAAAGCGCAGAGAGAGAAAGAAAGAGCGCAGAGAGAGAGAGAAAGAAAGAGCGCAGAGAGAAAGAAAGAAAGAGCGCAGAGAGAGAGAGAGAGAGCGCGCAGAGAGAGAGGAAGAAAGAGCGCAGAGAGAGAGAGAAAGAGCGCAGAGAGAAAGAGAGCGCAGACAGAGAGAGAGCACAGAGAAAGAAAGTGCGCAGAGAGAGAGAAAGAAAGAGCGCAGAGAGAGAGAAAGAGTGCAGAGAGAGAGAGCGCAGAGAGAGAGAAAGAGCGCAGAGAGAGAGAGAAAGAAAGAGCGCAGAGAGAAAGAGTGCAGAGAGAGAGAAAGTGCGCAGACAGAAAGAAAGAGCGCAGAGAGAAAGAAAGAGCGCAGAGAGAGAAAGAGAGCGCAGAGAGAGAAAGAAAGAGCGCAGAGAGAGAAAGAAAGAACGCAGAGAGAGAGAAAGAAATAGCGCAGAGAGAGAGAAAGAAAGAGCGCAGAGAGAGAGAAAGAAAGAGCGCAGAGAGAGAAAGAAAGAGCGCAGAGAGAGAAAGAGAGCGCAGAGAGAGAGAGAGAGAGCGCAGAGAAAGAAAGAGCGCAGAGAGAGAGAGAAAGAAAAAGCGCAGAGAGAGAGAAAGAAAGAGCGCAGAGAGAGAGAAAGAAAGAGCGCAGAGAGAGAGAGAGAGCGCAGAGAGAGGAAGAAAGAGCGCAGAGAGAGAGCGCAGAGAGAAAGAGAGCGCAGAGAGAAAGAGAGCGCAGAGAGAAAGAGAGCGCAGACAGAGAGAGAGCGCAGAGAGAGAAAGAAAGTGCGCAGAGAGAAAGAAAGAGCGCAGAGAGAGAGAAAGAAAGAGCACAGAGAGAGAGAGAGAGCGCAGAGAGAGAGAGCGCAGAGAGAGAGAAATAAAGAGCGCAGAGAGAGAAATAAAGAGCGCAGAGAGAGAAATAAAGAGCGCAGAGAGAGAGAAAGAAAGAGCGCAGAGAGAGAGAGAAAGAGCGCAGAGAGAGAAATAAAGAGCGCAGAGAGAGAAATAAAGAGCGCAGAGAGAGAAATAAAGAGCGCAGAGAAAGAAAGAGCGCAGAGAGAGAGAAAGAAAGAGCGCAGAGAGAGAGAAATAAAGAGCGCAGAGAGAGAGAAAGAAAGAGCGCAGAGAGAGAGAAAGAGCGCAGAGAGAGAAATAAAGAGCGCAGAGAGAGAAATAAAGAGCGCAGAGAGAGAAATAAAGAGCGCAGAGAAAGAAAGAGCGCAGAGAGAGAGAAAGAAAGAGCGCAGAGAGAGAGAAAGAAAGAGCGCAGAGAGAGAGAAAGAAAGAGCGCAGAGAGAGAGAAAGAAAGAGCGCAGAGAGAGCAAGAAAGAGCGCAGAGAGAGAAAGAAAGAGCGCAAAGAGAGAAAAAAAGAGCGCAAAGAGAGAAAAAAAGAGCGCAGAGAGAAAGAAATAAAGAGCGCAGAGAGAAAGAAAGAGCGCAGAGAGAGAGCGCAGAGAGAGAGAGAAAGAAAGAGCGCCGAGAGAGAGAGAGAGAGCGCAGAGAGAGAGAAAGAGAAAGAAAGTGCGCAGAGAGAGAGAGCGCAGAGAGAAAGAAAGAGCGCAGAGAGAGAGAGAAAGAGCGCAGAGAGAGAGAGCGTAGAGAGAGAAAGAGAAAGAAAGAGCGCAGAGAGAGAGAGCGCAGAGAGAGAGAGCGCAGAGAGAGAGAGCGCAGAGAGAGAGAGCGCAGAGAGAGAGAGCGCAGAGAGAGAGCGCAGAGAGAGAGCGCAGAGAGAGAGAGCGCAGAGAGAGAGAGAGCGCAGAGAGAGAAAGAGCGCAGAGAGAGAAAGAGCGCAGAGAGAAAGAAAGAGCGCAGAGAGCGCAGAGAGAAAGAAAGAGCGCAGAGAGAAAGAGAGCGCAGAGAGAAAGAGAGCGCAGAGAGAAAGAGAGCGCAGAGAGAAAGAAAGAGCGCAGAGAGAGAGAGCGCAGAGAGAAAGAAAGAGCGCAGAGAGAGAAAGAAAAAGCGCAGAGAGAGACAAAGAGCGCATAGAGAGAGAGACAAAGAGCGCATAGAGAGAGAAAGAAAGAGCGCAGAGAGAGAAAGAAAGAGCGCAGAGAGAGAAAGAAAGAGCGCAGAGAGAGAAAGAAATAGCGCAGAGAGAGAGAGCGCAGAGAGAGAGAGCGCAGAGAGAGAGAACGCAGAGAGAGAGCGCAGAGAGAAAGAGAGAGCGCAGAGAGAGAGAAAGAGCGTAGAGAAAAAAAGAGCGCAAAGAGAGAGAGAGGAAGAAAGAGCGCAGACAGAGAAAGAAAGAGCGCAGAGAGAGAAAGAAAGAGCGCAGAGAGAGAGAGCGCAGAGAGAGAAAGAGCGCAGAGAGAGAAAGAGCGCAGAGAGAGAGAAAGAGCACAGAGAGAGAGAAAGAAAGAGCGCAGAGAGAGAAAGAAAGAGCGCAGAGAGAAAGAAAGAGCGCAGAGAGAGAGAAAGAAAGAGCGCAGAGAGAGAGAGCGCAGAGAGAGAGAAAGAGAAAGAAAGTGCGCAGAGAGAGAGAGCGCAGAGAGAAAGAAAGAAAGAGCGCAGAGAGAGAGAGAAAGAGCGCAGAGAGAGAGCGTAGAGAGAGAAAGAGAAAGAAAGAGCACAGAGAGAGAAAGAGCGCAGAGAGAGAGAGCGCAGAGAGAGAGAGCGCAGAGAGAAAGAAAGAGCGCAGAGAGAAAGAAAGAGCGCAGAGAGAGAGAGCGCAGAGAGAGAGCGCAGAGAGAGAGAAAGAAAGAGCGCAGAGAGAGAAAGAAAGAGCGCAGAGAGAGAGAAAGAAAGAGCGCAGAGAGAGAGCGCAGAGAGAGAAATAAAGAGCGCAGAGAGAGAAAGAAAGCGCAGAGAGAGAAAGAAAGAGCGCAAAGAGAAAAAAAGAGCGCAGAGAGAAAGAAAGAGTGCAGAGAGAAAGAGAGCGCAGAGAGAGAGAGCGCAGAGAGAGAGAGCGCAGAGAGAGAAAGAGAACGCAGAGAGAGAGAAAGAAATAGCGCAGAGAGAGAGAAAGAAAGAGCGCAGAGAGAGAGAAAGAAAGAGCGCAGAGAGAGAAAGAAAGAGCGCAGAGAGAGAAAGAGCGCAGAGAGAGAGAGAGAGAGCGCAGAGAAAGAAAGAGCGCAGAGAGAGAGAAAGAAAAAGCGCAGAGAGAGAGAAAGAAAGAGCGCAGAGAGAGAGAAAGAAAGAGCGCAGAGAGAGAGAAAGAAAGAGCGCAGAGAGAGAGCGCAGAGAGAGAGAGAAAGAGCGCAGAGAGAAAGAGAGCGCAGACAGAGAGAGAGCGCAGAGAGAGAAAGAAAGTGCGCAGAGAGAAAGAAAGAGCGCAGAGAGAGAGAGAAAGAGCACAGAGAGAGAGAGAGCGCAGAGAGAGAGAGAGCGCAGAGAGAGAAATAAAGAGCGCAGAGAGAGAAATAAAGAGCGCAGAGAGAGAAATAAAGAGCGCAGAGAGAGAAAGAAAGAGCGCAGAGAGAGAGAGAAAGAGCGCAGAGAGAGAAATAAAGAGCGCAGAGAGAGAAATAAAGAGCGCAGAGAGAGAAATAAAGAGCACAGAGAGAGAAATAAAGAGCGCAGAGAGAGAAATAAAGAGCGCAGAGAAAGAAAGAGCGCAGAGAGAGAGAAAGAAAGAGCGCAGAGAGAGAGAAAGAAAGAGCGCAGAGAGAGAGAAAGAAAGAGCGCAGAGAGAGAAAGAAAGAGCGCAGAGAGAGAGAGAAAGAGCGCAAAGAGAGAAATAAAGAGCGCAGAGAGAGAAATAAAGAGCGCAGAGAGAGAAATAAAGAGCGCAGAGAAAGAAAGAGCGCAGAGAGAGAGAAAGAAAGAGCGCAGAGAGAAAGAAAGAGCGCAGAGAGAAAGAAAGAGCGCAGAGAGAGAAAGAAAGAGCGCAGAGAGAGAAAGAAAGAGCGCAAAGAGAGAAAAAAAGAGCGCAAAGAGAGAAAAAAAGAGCGCAGAGAGAAAGAAAGAAAGAGCGCAGAGAGAAAGAAAGAGCGCAGAGAGAGAGAGCGCAGAGAGAGAGAGAAAGAAAGAGCGCCGAGAGAGAGAGAGAGCGCAGAGAGAGAGAAAGAGAAAGAAAGTGCGCAGAGAGAGAGAGCGCAGAGAGAAAGAAAGAGCGCAGAGAGAGAGAGAGAAAGAGCGCAGAGAGAAAGAGCGTAGAGAGAGAAAGAGAAAGAAAGAGCGCAGAGAGAGAGAGCGCAGAGAGAGAGCGCAGAGAGAGAGAGCGCAGAGAGAGAGAGCGCAGAGAGAGAGAGCGCAGAGAGAGAAAGAGCGCAGAGAGAGAAAGCGCAGAGAGAGAAAGCGCAGAGAGAAAGAAAGAGCGCAGAGAGAAAGAAAGAGCGCAGAGAGAAAGAAAGAGCGCAGAGAGAAAGAAAGAGCGCAGAGAGAAAGAAAGAGCGCAGAGAGAGAGCGCAGAGAGAAAGAAAGAGCGCAGAGAGAGAGAGAGAGCGCAGAGAGAGAAAAAAAGAGTGCAGAGAGAGAAAGAAAAAGCGCAGAGAGAGACAAAGAGCGCATAGAGAGAGAGACAAAGAGCGCAGAGAGAGAAAGAAAGAGCGCAGAGAGAGAAAGAAAGAGCGCAGAGAGAGAGAACGCAGAGAGAGAGAGCGCAGAGAGAGAGAGCGCAGAGAGAAAGAGAGAGCGCAGAGAGAGAGAAAGAGCGTAGAGAAAAAAAGAGCGCAAAGAGAGAGAGAGGAAGAAAGAGCGCAGACAGAGAAAGAAAGAGCGCAGAGAGAGAAAGAAAGAGCGAAGAGAGAGAGAGAGCGCAGAGAGAGAAAGAGCGCAGAGAGAGAGAGAGCACAGAGAGAGAGAAAGAAAGAGCGCAGAGAGAAAGAGAGAGCGCAGAGAGAGAAATAAAGAGCGCAGAGAGAGAAAGAAAGAGCGCAGAGAGAGAAAGAAAGAGCGCAAAGAGAAAAAAAGAGCGCAGAGAGAAAGAAAGAGTGCAGAGAGAAAGAGAGCGCAGAGAGAGAGAGCGCAGAGAGAGAAAGAGAAAGAAAGAGCGCAGAGAAAGAGAAAGAAAGAGCGCAGAGAGAGAGAGAGCGCAGAGAGAGAGAGAAAGAAAGAGCGCAGAGAGAGAGAAAGTAAGAGTGCAGAGAGAAAGAAAGAGCGCAGAGAGAAATAAAGAAAGAGCGCAGAGAGAGAGAAAGAAAGAGCGCAGAGAGAGAGAGCGCAGAGAGAGAAAGAAAGAGCGCAGAGAAAGAAAGAGCGCAGAGAAAGAAAGAGCGCAGAGAGAGAAAGAAAGAGCGCAGAGAGAGAAAGAAAGAGCGCAATGAGAGAAAAAAAGAGCGCAGAGAGAAAGAAAGAGCGCAGAGAGAGAAAGAAAGAGCGCAGAGAGAGAGAGGAAGAAAGAGCGCAGAGAGAGAGAAAGAAAGAGCGCTTAGAGAGAGAGCGCAGAGAGAGAGAGAAAGAAAGAGCGCAGAGAGAGAAAGTAAGAGTGCAGAGAGAAAGAAAGAGCGCAAAGAGAGAGAGAGGAAGAAAGAGCGCAGAGAGAAAAAGAAAGAGCGCAGAGAGAGAGAGAGCGCAGAGAGAGAAAGAGCGCAGAGAGAGAAAGAGCGCAGAGAGAGAGAGAGCACAGAGAGAGAGAGAGAGAGCACAGAGAGAGAGAAAGAAAGAGCGCAGAGAGAGAAAGAAAGAGCGCAGAGAGAAAGAAAGAGCGCAGAGAGAGAGAAAGAAAGAGCGCAGAGAGAGAGCGCAGAGAGAGAAATAAAGAGCGCAGAGAGAGAAAGAAAGAGCGCAGAGAGAGAAAGAGAGCGCAGAGAGAGAAAGAGAGCGCAGAGAGAGAGAGAGAGCGCAGAGAAAGAAAGAGCACAGAGAGAGAGAGAGCGCAGAGAGAGAGAAATAAAGAGCGCAGAGAGAGAAATAAAGAGCGCAGAGAGAGAGAAATAAAGAGCGCAGAGAGAGAGAAAGAAAGAGCGCAGAGAGAGAGCGCAGAGAGAGAGAGAGAGCGCAGAGAGAGAGAGAGAGAGCGCAGAGAGAGAAATAAAGAGCGCAGAGAGAGAAATAAAGAGCGCAGAGAGAGAAATAAAGAGCGCAGAGAGAGAAATAAAGAGCGCAGAGAGAGAGAAAGAAAGAGCGCAGAGAGAGAGAAAGAAAGAGCGCAGAGAGAGAAAGAAAGAGCGCAGAGAGAGAAAGAGCGCAAAGAGAGAAAAAAAGAGCGCAAAGAGAGAAAAAAAGAGCGCAGAGAGAAAGAAAGAAAGAAAGAGCGCAGAGAGAAAGAAAGAGCGCAGAGAGAGAAAGAGAAAGAAAGAGCGCCGAGAGAGAGAGAGAGCGCAGAGAGAGAGAAAGAGAAAGAAAGTGCGCAGAGAGAGAGAGCGCAGAGAGAAAGAAAGAGCGCAGAGAGAGAGAGAGAGAGAAAGAGCGCAGAGAGAGAGAGAGCGCAGAGAGAGAAAGAGCGCAGAGAGAGAAAGAGCACAGAGAGAGAGAAAGAGCACAGAGAGAGAGAAAGAGCACAGAGAGAGAAAGAAAGAGCGCAGAGAGAGAGAGAGCGCAGAGAGAGAAAGAGCGCAGAGAGAGAAAGAGCGCAGAGAGAGAAAGAGCGCAGAGAGAGAAAGAGCACAGAGAGAGAGAAAGAAAGAGCGCAGAGAGAGAAAGAAAGAGCGCAGAGAGAAAGAAAGAGCGCAGAGAGAGAAAGAAAGAGCGCAGAGAGAGAGCGCAGAGAGAGAAAGAACGAGCGCAGAGAGAGAAAGAAAGAGCGCAGAGAGAGAAAGAAAGAGCGCAGAGAGAGAAAGAAAGAGCGTAGAGAAAAAAAGAGCGCAAAGAGAGAGAGAGGAAGAAAGAGCGCAGACAGAGAAAGAAAGAGCGCAGAGAGAGAGAGAGCGCAGAGAGAGAAAGAGCGCAGAGAGAGAAAGAGCGCAGAGAGAGAAAGAGCACAGAGAGAGAGAAAGAGCACAGAGAGAGAGAAAGAAAGAGCGCAGAGAGAGAAAGAAAGAGCGCAGAGAGAAAGAAAGAGCGCAGAGAGAGAGAAAGAAAGAGCGCAGAGAGAGAGCGCAGAGAGAGAAAGAAAGAGCGCAGAGAGAGAAAGAAAGAGCGCAGAGAGAGAAAGAAAGAGCGCAAAGAGAAAAAAAGAGCGCAGAGAGAAAGAAAGAGTGCAGAGAGAAAGAGAGCGCAGAGAGATAGAGCGCAGAGAGATAGAGCGCAGAGAGAGAAAGAGAAAGAAAGAGCGCAGAGAAAGAGAAAGAAAGAGCGCAGAGAGAGAGAGAGAGCGCAGAGAGAGAGAGAAAGAAAGAGCGCAGAGAGAGAGAAAGTAAGAGTGCAGAGAGAAAGAAAGAGCGCAGAGAGAAAGAAAGAAAGAGCGCAAAGAGAGAGAAAGAAAGAGCGCAGAGAGAGAGAGCGCAGAGAGAAAGAGCGCAGAGAGAGAAAGAAAGAGCGCAGAGAAAGAAAGAGCGCAGAGAGAGAAAGAAAGAGCGCAGAGAGAGAAAGAAAGAGCGCAGAGAGAGAAAGAAAGAGCGCAGAGAGAGAGAAAGAAAGAGCGCAGAGAGAGAGCGCAGAGAGAGAAATAAAGAGCGCAGAGAGAGAAAGAAAGCGCAGAGAGAGAAAGAAAGAGCGCAGAGAGAGAGAGAAAGAAAGAGCGCAGAGAGAAAGAAAGAAAGAAAGAGCGCAGAGAGAGAGAGAGAGAGCGCGCAGAGAGAGAGGAAGAAAGAGCGCAGAGAGAGAGAGAAAGAGCGCAGAGAGAAAGAGAGCGCAGACAGAGAGAGAGCACAGAGAAAGAAAGTGCGCAGAGAGAGAGAAAGAAAGAGCGCAGAGAGAGAGAAAGAGTGCAGAGAGAGAGAGCGCAGAGAGAGAGAAAGAGCGCAGAGAGAGAGAGAAAGAAAGAGCGCAGAGAGAAAGAGTGCAGAGAGAGAGAAAGTGCGCAGACAGAAAGAAAGAGCGCAGAGAGAAAGAAAGAGCGCAGAGAGAGAAAGAGAGCGCAGAGAGAGAAAGAAAGAGCGCAGAGAGAGAAAGAAAGAACGCAGAGAGAGAGAAAGAAATAGCGCAGAGAGAGAGAAAGAAAGAGCGCAGAGAGAGAGAAAGAAAGAGCGCAGAGAGAGAAAGAAAGAGCGCAGAGAGAGAAAGAGAGCGCAGAGAGAGAGAGAGAGAGCGCAGAGAAAGAAAGAGCGCAGAGAGAGAGAGAAAGAAAAAGCGCAGAGAGAGAGAAAGAAAGAGCGCAGAGAGAGAGAAAGAAAGAGCGCAGAGAGAGAGAGAGAGCGCAGAGAGAGGAAGAAAGAGCGCAGAGAGAGAGCGCAGAGAGAAAGAGAGCGCAGAGAGAAAGAGAGCGCAGAGAGAAAGAGAGCGCAGACAGAGAGAGAGCGCAGAGAGAGAAAGAAAGTGCGCAGAGAGAAAGAAAGAGCGCAGAGAGAGAGAAAGAAAGAGCACAGAGAGAGAGAGAGAGCGCAGAGAGAGAGAGAGAGCGCAGAGAGAGAGAAATAAAGAGCGCAGAGAGAGAAATAAAGAGCGCAGAGAGAGAAATAAAGAGCGCAGAGAGAGAGAAAGAAAGAGCGCAGAGAGAGAGAGAAAGAGCGCAGAGAGAGAAATAAAGAGCGCAGAGAGAGAAATAAAGAGCGCAGAGAGAGAAATAAAGAGCGCAGAGAAAGAAAGAGCGCAGAGAGAGAGAAAGAAAGAGCGCAGAGAGAGAGAAATAAAGAGCGCAGAGAGAGAGAAAGAAAGAGCGCAGAGAGAGAGAAAGAGCGCAGAGAGAGAAATAAAGAGCGCAGAGAGAGAAATAAAGAGCGCAGAGAGAGAAATAAAGAGCGCAGAGAAAGAAAGAGCGCAGAGAGAGAGAAAGAAAGAGCGCAGAGAGAGAGAAAGAAAGAGCGCAGAGAGAGAGAAAGAAAGAGCGCAGAGAGAGAGAAAGAAAGAGCGCAGAGAGAGCAAGAAAGAGCGCAGAGAGAGAAAGAAAGAGCGCAAAGAGAGAAAAAAAGAGCGCAAAGAGAGAAAAAAAGAGCGCAGAGAGAAAGAAATAAAGAGCGCAGAGAGAAAGAAAGAGCGCAGAGAGAGAGCGCAGAGAGAGAGAGAAAGAAAGAGCGCCGAGAGAGAGAGAGAGAGCGCAGAGAGAGAGAAAGAGAAAGAAAGTGCGCAGAGAGAGAGAGCGCAGAGAGAAAGAAAGAGCGCAGAGAGAGAGAGAGAAAGAGCGCAGAGAGAGAGAGCGTAGAGAGAGAAAGAGAAAGAAAGAGCGCAGAGAGAGAGAGCGCAGAGAGAGAGAGCGCAGAGAGAGAGAGCGCAGAGAGAGAGAGCGCAGAGAGAGAGAGCGCAGAGAGAGAGAGCGCAGAGAGAGAGCGCAGAGAGAGAGAGCGCAGAGAGAGAGAGAGCGCAGAGAGAGAAAGAGCGCAGAGAGAAAGAAAGAGCGCAGAGAGCGCAGAGAGAAAGAAAGAGCGCAGAGAGAAAGAGAGCGCAGAGAGAAAGAGAGCGCAGAGAGAAAGAGAGCGCAGAGAGAAAGAAAGAGCGCAGAGAGAGAGAGCGCAGAGAGAAAGAAAGAGCGCAGAGAGAGAGAGAAAGAGCGCAGAGAGAGAAAAAAAGAGTGCAGAGAGAGAAAGAAAAAGCGCAGAGAGAGACAAAGAGCGCATAGAGAGAGAGACAAAGAGCGCATAGAGAGAGAAAGAAAGAGCGCAGAGAGAGAAAGAAAGAGCGCAGAGAGAGAAAGAAAGAGCGCAGAGAGAGAAAGAAATAGCGCAGAGAGAGAGAGCGCAGAGAGAGAGAGCGCAGAGAGAGAGAACGCAGAGAGAGAGCGCAGAGAGAAAGAGAGAGCGCAGAGAGAGAGAAAGAGCGTAGAGAAAAAAAGAGCGCAAAGAGAGAGAGAGGAAGAAAGAGCGCAGACAGAGAAAGAAAGAGCGCAGAGAGAGAAAGAAAGAGCGCAGAGAGAGAGAGCGCAGAGAGAGAAAGAGCGCAGAGAGAGAAAGAGCGCAGAGAGAGAGAAAGAGCACAGAGAGAGAGAAAGAAAGAGCGCAGAGAGAGAAAGAAAGAGCGCAGAGAGAAAGAAAGAGCGCAGAGAGAGAGAAAGAAAGAGCGCAGAGAGAGAGCGCAGAGAGAGAAATAAAGAGCGCAGAGAGAGAAAGAAAGAGCGCAGAGAGAGAAAGAAAGAGCGCAAAGAGAAAAAAAGAGCGCAGAGAGAAAGAAAGAGTGCAGAGAGAAAGAGAGCGCAGAGAGAGAGAGCGCAGAGAGAGAAAGAGAAAGAAAGAGCGCAGAGAAAGAGAAAGAAAGAGCGCAGAGAGAGAGAGAGAAAGAAAGAGCGCAGAGAGAGATAAAGTAAGAGTGCAGAGAGAAAGAAAGAGCGCAGAGAGAAAGAAAGAAAGAGCGCAAAGAGAGAAAAAAAGAGCGCAGAGAGAAAGAAAGAGCGCAGAGAGAGAAAGAAAGAGCGCAGAGAGAGAGAGGAAGAAAGAGCGCAGAGAGAGAGAAAGAAAGAGCGCTTAGAGAGAGAGCGCAGAGAGAGAGAAAGAAAGAGCGCAGAGAGAGAGAAAGTAAGAGTGCAGAGAGAAAGAAAGAGCGCAAAGAGAGAGAGAGGAAGAAAGAGCGCAGACAGAGAAAGAAAGAGCGCAGAGAGAGAAAGAAAGAGCGCAGAGAGAGACAGAGCGCAGAGAGAGACAGAGCGCAGAGAGAGACAGAGCGCAGAGAGAGACAGAGCGCAGAGAGAGAAAGAGCGCAGAGAGAGAAAGAGCGCAGAGAGAGAAAGAGCGCAGAGAGAGAAAGAGCGCAGAGAGAGAAAGAGCGCAGAGAGAGAAAGAGCGCAGAGAGAGAAAGAGCACAGAGAGAGAAAGAGCACAGAGAGAGAGAAAGAAAGAGCGCAGAGAGAGAAAGAAAGAGCGCAGAGAGAAAGAAAGAGCGCAGAGAGAGAGAAAGAAAGAGCGCAGAGAGAGAGCGCAGAGAGAGAAATAAAGAGCGCAGAGAGAGAAAGAAAGAGCGCAGAGAGAGAAAGAAAGAGCGCAGAGAGAGAAAGAAAGAGCGCAGAGAGAGAAAGAAAGAGCGCAGAGAGAGAAAGAAAGAGCGCAGAGAGAGAAAGAGAGCGCAGAGAGAGAAAGAGAGCGCAGAGAGAGAGAGAGAGAGCGCAGAGAGAGAGAGCGCAGAGAGAGAGAGCGCAGAGAGAGAGAGCGCAGAGAGAGAGCGCAGAGAGAGAGAGCGCAGAGAGAGAGAGCGCAGAGAGAGAAAGAGCGCAGAGAGAGAAAGAGCGCAGAGAGAAAGAAAGAGCGCAGAGAGAAAGAAAGAAAGAAAGAGCGCAGAGAGAGAGAGAGAGAGCGCGCAGAGAGAGAGGAAGAAAGAGCGCAGAGAGAGAGAGAAAGAGCGCAGAGAGAAAGAGAGCGCAGACAGAGAGAGAGCACAGAGAAAGAAAGTGCGCAGAGAGAGAGAAAGAAAGAGCGCAGAGAGAGAGAAAGAGTGCAGAGAGAGAGAGCGCAGAGAGAGAGAAAGAGCGCAGAGAGAGAGAGAAAGAAAGAGCGCAGAGAGAAAGAGTGCAGAGAGAGAGAAAGTGCGCAGACAGAAAGAAAGAGCGCAGAGAGAAAGAAAGAGCGCAGAGAGAGAAAGAGAGCGCAGAGAGAGAAAGAAAGAGCGCAGAGAGAGAAAGAAAGAACGCAGAGAGAGAGAAAGAAATAGCGCAGAGAGAGAGAAAGAAAGAGCGCAGAGAGAGAGAAAGAAAGAGCGCAGAGAGAGAAAGAAAGAGCGCAGAGAGAGAAAGAGAGCGCAGAGAGAGAGAGAGAGAGCGCAGAGAAAGAAAGAGCGCAGAGAGAGAGAGAAAGAAAAAGCGCAGAGAGAGAGAAAGAAAGAGCGCAGAGAGAGAGAGAGAGCGCAGAGAGAGGAAGAAAGAGCGCAGAGAGAGAGCGCAGAGAGAAAGAGAGCGCAGAGAGAAAGAGAGCGCAGAGAGAAAGAGAGCGCAGACAGAGAGAGAGCGCAGAGAGAGAAAGAAAGTGCGCAGAGAGAAAGAAAGAGCGCAGAGAGAGAGAAAGAAAGAGCACAGAGAGAGAGAGAGAGCGCAGAGAGAGAGAGAGAGCGCAGAGAGAGAGAAATAAAGAGCGCAGAGAGAGAAATAAAGAGCGCAGAGAGAGAAATAAAGAGCGCAGAGAGAGAGAAAGAAAGAGCGCAGAGAGAGAGAGAAAGAGCGCAGAGAGAGAAATAAAGAGCGCAGAGAGAGAAATAAAGAGCGCAGAGAGAGAAATAAAGAGCGCAGAGAAAGAAAGAGCGCAGAGAGAGAGAAAGAAAGAGCGCAGAGAGAGAGAAATAAAGAGCGCAGAGAGAGAGAAAGAAAGAGCGCAGAGAGAGAGAAAGAGCGCAGAGAGAGAAATAAAGAGCGCAGAGAGAGAAATAAAGAGCGCAGAGAGAGAAATAAAGAGCGCAGAGAAAGAAAGAGCGCAGAGAGAGAGAAAGAAAGAGCGCAGAGAGAGAGAAAGAAAGAGCGCAGAGAGAGAGAAAGAAAGAGCGCAGAGAGAGAGAAAGAAAGAGCGCAGAGAGAGCAAGAAAGAGCGCAGAGAGAGAAAGAAAGAGCGCAAAGAGAGAAAAAAAGAGCGCAAAGAGAGAAAAAAAGAGCGCAGAGAGAAAGAAATAAAGAGCGCAGAGAGAAAGAAAGAGCGCAGAGAGAGAGCGCAGAGAGAGAGAGAAAGAAAGAGCGCCGAGAGAGAGAGAGAGAGCGCAGAGAGAGAGAAAGAGAAAGAAAGTGCGCAGAGAGAGAGAGCGCAGAGAGAAAGAAAGAGCGCAGAGAGAGAGAGAGAAAGAGCGCAGAGAGAGAGAGCGTAGAGAGAGAAAGAGAAAGAAAGAGCGCAGAGAGAGAGAGCGCAGAGAGAGAGAGCGCAGAGAGAGAGAGCGCAGAGAGAGAGAGCGCAGAGAGAGAGAGCGCAGAGAGAGAGAGCGCAGAGAGAGAGCGCAGAGAGAGAGAGCGCAGAGAGAGAGAGAGCGCAGAGAGAGAAAGAGCGCAGAGAGAAAGAAAGAGCGCAGAGAGCGCAGAGAGAAAGAAAGAGCGCAGAGAGAAAGAGAGCGCAGAGAGAAAGAGAGCGCAGAGAGAAAGAGAGCGCAGAGAGAAAGAAAGAGCGCAGAGAGAGAGAGCGCAGAGAGAAAGAAAGAGCGCAGAGAGAGAGAGAAAGAGCGCAGAGAGAGAAAAAAAGAGTGCAGAGAGAGAAAGAAAAAGCGCAGAGAGAGACAAAGAGCGCATAGAGAGAGAGACAAAGAGCGCATAGAGAGAGAAAGAAAGAGCGCAGAGAGAGAAAGAAAGAGCGCAGAGAGAGAAAGAAAGAGCGCAGAGAGAGAAAGAAATAGCGCAGAGAGAGAGAGCGCAGAGAGAGAGAGCGCAGAGAGAGAGAACGCAGAGAGAGAGCGCAGAGAGAAAGAGAGAGCGCAGAGAGAGAGAAAGAGCGTAGAGAAAAAAAGAGCGCAAAGAGAGAGAGAGGAAGAAAGAGCGCAGACAGAGAAAGAAAGAGCGCAGAGAGAGAAAGAAAGAGCGCAGAGAGAGAGAGCGCAGAGAGAGAAAGAGCGCAGAGAGAGAAAGAGCGCAGAGAGAGAGAAAGAGCACAGAGAGAGAGAAAGAAAGAGCGCAGAGAGAGAAAGAAAGAGCGCAGAGAGAAAGAAAGAGCGCAGAGAGAGAGAAAGAAAGAGCGCAGAGAGAGAGCGCAGAGAGAGAAATAAAGAGCGCAGAGAGAGAAAGAAAGAGCGCAGAGAGAGAAAGAAAGAGCGCAAAGAGAAAAAAAGAGCGCAGAGAGAAAGAAAGAGTGCAGAGAGAAAGAGAGCGCAGAGAGAGAGAGCGCAGAGAGAGAAAGAGAAAGAAAGAGCGCAGAGAAAGAGAAAGAAAGAGCGCAGAGAGAGAGAGAGAAAGAAAGAGCGCAGAGAGAGATAAAGTAAGAGTGCAGAGAGAAAGAAAGAGCGCAGAGAGAAAGAAAGAAAGAGCGCAAAGAGAGAAAAAAAGAGCGCAGAGAGAAAGAAAGAGCGCAGAGAGAGAAAGAAAGAGCGCAGAGAGAGAGAGGAAGAAAGAGCGCAGAGAGAGAGAAAGAAAGAGCGCTTAGAGAGAGAGCGCAGAGAGAGAGAAAGAAAGAGCGCAGAGAGAGAGAAAGTAAGAGTGCAGAGAGAAAGAAAGAGCGCAAAGAGAGAGAGAGGAAGAAAGAGCGCAGACAGAGAAAGAAAGAGCGCAGAGAGAGAAAGAAAGAGCGCAGAGAGAGACAGAGCGCAGAGAGAGACAGAGCGCAGAGAGAGACAGAGCGCAGAGAGAGAAAGAGCGCAGAGAGAGAAAGAGCGCAGAGAGAGAAAGAGCGCAGAGAGAGAAAGAGCGCAGAGAGAGAAAGAGCGCAGAGAGAGAAAGAGCACAGAGAGAGAAAGAGCACAGAGAGAGAGAAAGAAAGAGCGCAGAGAGAGAAAGAAAGAGCGCAGAGAGAAAGAAAGAGCGCAGAGAGAGAGAAAGAAAGAGCGCAGAGAGAGAGCGCAGAGAGAGAAATAAAGAGCGCAGAGAGAGAAAGAAAGAGCGCAGAGAGAGAAAGAAAGAGCGCAGAGAGAGAAAGAAAGAGCGCAGAGAGAGAAAGAGAGCGCAGAGAGAGAAAGAGAGCGCAGAGAGAGAAAGAGAGCGCAGAGAGAGAGAGAGAGAGCGCAGAGAGAGAGAGCGCAGAGAGAGAGAGCGCAGAGAGAGAGAGCGCAGAGAGAGAGCGCAGAGAGAGAGAGCGCAGAGAGAGAAAGAGCGCAGAGAGAGAAAGAGCGCAGAGAGAAAGAAAGAGCGCAGAGAGCGCAGAGAGAAAGAAAGAGCGCAGAGAGAAAGAGAGCGCAGAGAGAAAGAGAGCGCAGAGAGAAAGAGAGCGCAGAGAGAAAGAAAGAGCGCAGAGAGAGAGAGCGCAGAGAGAAAGAAAGAGCGCAGAGAGAGAGAGAAAGAGCGCAGAGAGAGACAAAGAGCGCATAGAGAGAGAGACAAAGAGCGCATAGAGAGAGAAAGAAAGAGCGCAGAGAGAGAAAGAAAGAGCGCAGAGAGAGAAAGAAAGAGCGCAGAGAGAGAAAGAAATAGCGCAGAGAGAGAGAGCGCAGAGAGAGAGAACGCAGAGAGAGAGAGCGCAAAGAGAGAGCGCAGAGAGAAAGAGAGAGCGCAGAGAGAGAGAAAGAGCGTAGAGAAAAAAAGAGCGCAAAGAGAGAGAGAGGAAGAAAGAGCGCAGACAGAGAAAGAAAGAGCGCAGAGAGAGAAAGAAAGAGCGCAGAGAGAGAGAGAGCGCAGAGAGAGAAAGAGCGCAGAGAGAGAAAGAGCGCAGAGAGAGAAAGAGCGCAGAGAGAGAGAAAGAGCACAGAGAGAGAGAAAGAAAGAGCGCAGAGAGAGAAAGAAAGAGCGCAGAGAGAAAGAAAGAGCGCAGAGAGAGAGAAAGAAAGAGCGCAGAGAGAGAGCGCAGAGAGAGAAATAAAGAGCGCAGAGAGAGAAAGAAAGAGCGCAGAGAGAGAAAGAAAGAGCGCAAAGAGAAAAAAAGAGCGCAGAGAGAAAGAAAGAGTGCAGAGAGAAAGAGAGCGCAGAGAGAGAAAGAGAAAGAAAGAGCGCAGAGAAAGAGAAAGAAAGAGCGCAGAGAGAGAAAGAGAAAGAAAGAGCGCAGAGAAAGAGAAAGAAAGAGCGCAGAGAGAGAGAGAGAAAGAAAGAGCGCAGAGAGAGATAAAGTAAGAGTGCAGAGAGAAAGAAAGAGCGCAGAGAGAAAGAAAGAAAGAGCGCAAAGAGAGAAAAAAAGAGCGCAGAGAGAAAGAAAGAGCGCAGAGAGAGAAAGAAAGAGCGCAGAGAGAGAGAGGAAGAAAGAGCGCAGAGAGAGAGAAAGAAAGAGCGCTTAGAGAGAGAGCGCAGAGAGAGAGAAAGAAAGAGCGCAGAGAGAGAGAAAGTAAGAGTGCAGAGAGAAAGAAAGAGCGCAAAGAGAGAGAGAGGAAGAAAGAGCGCAGACAGAGAAAGAAAGAGCGCAGAGAGAGAAAGAAAGAGCGCAGAGAGAGACAGAGCGCAGAGAGAGACAGAGCGCAGAGAGAGACAGAGCGCAGAGAGAGACAGAGCGCAGAGAGAGACAGAGCGCAGAGAGAGAAAGAGCGCAGAGAGAGAAAGAGCGCAGAGAGAGAAAGAGCGCAGAGAGAGAAAGAGCGCAGAGAGAGAAAGAGCGCAGAGAGAGAAAGAGCACAGAGAGAGAAAGAGCACAGAGAGAGAGAAAGAAAGAGCGCAGAGAGAGAAAGAAAGAGCGCAGAGAGAAAGAAAGAGCGCAGAGAGAGAGAAAGAAAGAGCGCAGAGAGAGAGCGCAGAGAGAGAAATAAAGAGCGCAGAGAGAGAAAGAAAGAGCGCAGAGAGAGAAAGAAAGAGCGCAGAGAGAGAAAGAAAGAGCGCAGAGAGAGAAAGAAAGAGCGCAGAGAGAGAAAGAGAGCGCAGAGAGAGAAAGAGAGCGCAGAGAGAGAGAGAGAGCGCAGAGAAAGAAAGAGCGCAGAGAGAGAGAGAAAAAGCGCAGAGAGGGAGAAAGAAAGAGCGCAGAGAGAGAGAAAGAAAGAGCGCAGAGAGAGAGAGAGCGCAGAGAGAGGAAGAAAGAGCGCAGAGAGAGAGAGAAAGAGCGCAGAGAGAAAGAGAGCGCAGAGAGAAAGAGAGCGCAGACAGAGAGAGAGCGCAGAGAGAGAAAGAAAGTGCGCAGAGAGAAAGAAAGAGCGCAGAGAGAAAGAAAGAGCGCAGAGAGAGAGAAAGAAAGAGCACAGAGAGAGAGAGAGAGCGCAGAGAGAGAGAGAGAGCGCAGAGAGAGAGAAATAAAGAGCGCAGAGAGAGAAATAAAGAGCGCAGAGAGAGAGAAATAAAGAGCGCAGAGAGAGAGAAAGAAAGAGCGCAGAGAGAGAGCGCAGAGAGAGAGAGAGAGAGCGCAGAGAGAGAGAGAGAGAGCGCAGAGAGAGAAATAAAGAGCGCAGAGAGAGAAATAAAGAGCGCAGAGAGAGAAATAAAGAGCGCAGAGAGAGAAATAAAGAGCGCAGAGAGAGAGAAAGAAAGAGCACAGAGAGAGAGCGCAAAGAGAGAGAGAGAGCGCAGAGAGAGAGAAATAAAGAGCGCAGAGAGAGAAATAAAGAGCGCAGAGAGAGAGAAATAAAGAGCGCAGAGAGAAAGAAAGAGCGCAGAGAGAGAGCGCAGAGAGAGAGAGAGAGAGCGCAGAGAGAGAAATAAAGAGCGCAGAGAGAGAAATAAAGAGCGCAGAGAGAGAAATAAAGAGCGCAGAGAGAGAAATAAAGAGCGCAGAGAAAGAAAGAGCGCAGAGAGAGAGAAAGAAAGAGCGCAGAGAGAGAGAAAGAAAGAGCGCAGAGAGAGAAAGAAAGAGCGCAAAGAGAGAAAAAAAGAGCGCAAAGAGAGAAAGAAAGAGCGCAGAGAGAAAGAAAGAGCGCAGAGAGAGAGAGTGCAGAGAGAAAGAAAGAGCGCCGAGACAGAGAGAGCGCAGAGAGAGAGAAAGAGAAAGAAAGTGCGCAGAGAGAGAGAGCGCAGAGAGAAAGATAGAGCGCAGAGAGAGAGAGAGAAAGAGCGCAGAGAGAGAGAGAGAGCGTAGAGAGAGAAAGAGAAAGAAAGAGCGCAGAGAGAGAAAGAGCGCAGAGAGAGAAAGAGCGCAGAGAGAGAGAGCGCAGAGAGAGAAAGAGCGCAGAGAGAGAAAGAAAGAGCGCAGAGAGAAAGAAAGAGCGCAGAGAGAGAGAAAGAAAGAGCGCAGAGAGAGAGCGCAGAGAGAGAAATAAAGAGCGCAGAGAGAGAAAGAAAGAGCGCAGAGAGAGAAAGAAAGAGCGCAAAGAGAAAAAAAGAGCGCAGAGAGAAAGAGAGCGCAGAGAGATAGAGCGCAGAGAGATAGAGCGCAGAGAGAGAAAGAGAAAGAAAGAGCGCAGAGAAAGAGAAAGAAAGAGCGCAGAGAGAGAGAGAGCGCAGAGAGAGAGAGAAAGAAAGAGCGCAGAGAGAGAAAGAAAGAGCGCAGAGAGAAAGAAAGAGCGCAGAGAGAGAGAAAGAAAGCGCAGAGAGAGAGCGCAGAGAGAGAAAGAACGAGCGCAGAGAGAGAAAGAAAGAGCGCAGAGAGAGAAAGAAAGAGCGCAGATAGAGAAAGAAAGAGCGTAGAGAAAAAAAGAGCGCAAAGAGAGAGAGAGGAAGAAAGAGCGCAGACAGAGAAAGAAAGAGCGCAGAGAGAGAGAGAGAGCAGAGAGAGAGAGCGCAGAGAGAGAGAGCGCAGAGAGAGAAAGAGCACAGAGAGAGAGAAAGAGCACAGAGAGAGAGAAAGAAAGAGCGCAGAGAGAGAAAGAAAGAGCGCAGAGAGAAAGAAAGAGCGCAGAGAGAGAGAGCGCAGAGAGAGAGAGCGCAGAGAGAGAGAGCGCAGAGAGAGAGCGCAGAGAGAGAGAGCGCAGAGAGAGAGAGAGCGCAGAGAGAGAAAGAGCGCAGAGAGAGAAAGAGCGCAGAGAGAAAGAAAGAGCGCAGAGAGCGCAGAGAGAAAGAAAGAGCGCAGAGAGAAAGAGAGCGCAGAGAGAAAGAGAGCGCAGAGAGAAAGAGAGCGCAGAGAGAAAGAAAGAGCGCAGAGAGAGAGAGCGCAGAGAGAAAGAAAGAGCGCAGAGAGAGAGAGAAAGAGCGCAGAGAGAGAAAAAAAGAGTGCAGAGAGAGAAAGAAAAAGCGCAGAGAGAGACAAAGAGCGCATAGAGAGAGAGACAAAGAGCGCATAGAGAGAGAAAGAAAGAGCGCAGAGAGAGAAAGAAAGAGCGCAGAGAGAGAAAGAAAGAGCGCAGAGAGAGAAAGAAATAGCGCAGAGAGAGAGAGCGCAGAGAGAGAGAGCGCAGAGAGAGAGAACGCAGAGAGAGAGCGCAGAGAGAAAGAGAGAGCGCAGAGAGAGAGAAAGAGCGTAGAGAAAAAAAGAGCGCAAAGAGAGAGAGAGGAAGAAAGAGCGCAGACAGAGAAAGAAAGAGCGCAGAGAGAGAAAGAAAGAGCGCAGAGAGAGAGAGCGCAGAGAGAGAAAGAGCGCAGAGAGAGAAAGAGCGCAGAGAGAGAGAAAGAGCACAGAGAGAGAGAAAGAAAGAGTGCAGAGAGAGAAAGAAAGAGCGCAGAGAGAAAGAAAGAGCGCAGAGAGAGAGAAAGAAAGAGCGCAGAGAGAGAGCGCAGAGAGAGAAATAAAGAGCGCAGAGAGAGAAAGAAAGAGCGCAGAGAGAGAAAGAAAGAGCGCAAAGAGAAAAAAAGAGCGCAGAGAGAAAGAAAGAGTGCAGAGAGAAAGAGAGCGCAGAGAGAGAGAGCGCAGAGAGAGAAAGAGAAAGAAAGAGCGCAGAGAAAGAGAAAGAAAGAGCGCAGAGAGAGAGAGAGAAAGAAAGAGCGCAGAGAGAGATAAAGTAAGAGTGCAGAGAGAAAGAAAGAGCGCAGAGAGAAAGAAAGAAAGAGCGCAAAGAGAGAAAAAAAGAGCGCAGAGAGAAAGAAAGAGCGCAGAGAGAGAAAGAAAGAGCGCAGAGAGAGAGAGGAAGAAAGAGCGCAGAGAGAGAGAAAGAAAGAGCGCTTAGAGAGAGAGCGCAGAGAGAGAGAAAGAAAGAGCGCAGAGAGAGAGAAAGTAAGAGTGCAGAGAGAAAGAAAGAGCGCAAAGAGAGAGAGAGGAAGAAAGAGCGCAGACAGAGAAAGAAAGAGCGCAGAGAGAGAAAGAAAGAGCGCAGAGAGAGACAGAGCGCAGAGAGAGACAGAGCGCAGAGAGAGACAGAGCGCAGAGAGAGAAAGAGCGCAGAGAGAGAAAGAGCGCAGAGAGAGAAAGAGCGCAGAGAGAGAAAGAGCGCAGAGAGAGAAAGAGCGCAGAGAGAGAAAGAGCGCAGAGAGAGAAAGAGCGCAGAGAGAGAAAGAGCACAGAGAGAGAAAGAGCACAGAGAGAGAGAAAGAAAGAGCGCAGAGAGAGAAAGAAAGAGCGCAGAGAGAAAGAAAGAGCGCAGAGAGAGAGAAAGAAAGAGCGCAGAGAGAGAGAAAGAAAGAGCGCAGAGAGAGAGCGCAGAGAGAGAAATAAAGAGCGCAGAGAGAGAAAGAAAGAGCGCAGAGAGAGAAAGAAAGAGCGCAGAGAGAGAAAGAAAGAGCGCAGAGAGAGAAAGAGAGCGCAGAGAGAGAAAGAGAGCGCAGAGAGAGAGAGAGAGAGCGCAGAGAGAGAGAGCGCAGAGAGAGAGAGCGCAGAGAGAGAGAGCGCAGAGAGAGAGCGCAGAGAGAGAGAGCGCAGAGAGAGAAAGAGCGCAGAGAGAGAAAGAGCGCAGAGAGAAAGAAAGAGCGCAGAGAGCGCAGAGAGAAAGAAAGAGCGCAGAGAGAAAGAGAGCGCAGAGAGAAAGAGAGCGCAGAGAGAAAGAGAGCGCAGAGAGAAAGAAAGAGCGCAGAGAGAGAGAGCGCAGAGAGAAAGAAAGAGCGCAGAGAGAGAGAGAAAGAGCGCAGAGAGAGACAAAGAGCGCATAGAGAGAGAGACAAAGAGCGCATAGAGAGAGAAAGAAAGAGCGCAGAGAGAGAAAGAAAGAGCGCAGAGAGAGAAAGAAAGAGCGCAGAGAGAGAAAGAAATAGCGCAGAGAGAGAGAGCGCAGAGAGAGAGAACGCAGAGAGAGAGAGCGCAAAGAGAGAGCGCAGAGAGAAAGAGAGAGCGCAGAGAGAGAGAAAGAGCGTAGAGAAAAAAAGAGCGCAAAGAGAGAGAGAGGAAGAAAGAGCGCAGACAGAGAAAGAAAGAGCGCAGAGAGAGAAAGAAAGAGCGCAGAGAGAGAGAGAGCGCAGAGAGAGAAAGAGCGCAGAGAGAGAAAGAGCGCAGAGAGAGAGAAAGAGCACAGAGAGAGAGAAAGAAAGAGCGCAGAGAGAGAAAGAAAGAGCGCAGAGAGAAAGAAAGAGCGCAGAGAGAGAGAAAGAAAGAGCGCAGAGAGAGAGCGCAGAGAGAGAAATAAAGAGCGCAGAGAGAGAAAGAAAGAGCGCAGAGAGAGAAAGAAAGAGCGCAAAGAGAAAAAAAGAGCGCAGAGAGAAAGAAAGAGTGCAGAGAGAAAGAGAGCGCAGAGAGAGAGAGCGCAGAGAGAGAAAGAGAAAGAAAGAGCGCAGAGAAAGAGAAAGAAAGAGCGCAGAGAGAGAGAGAGAAAGAAAGAGCGCAGAGAGAGATAAAGTAAGAGTGCAGAGAGAAAGAAAGAGCGCAGAGAGAAAGAAAGAAAGAGCGCAAAGAGAGAAAAAAAGAGCGCAGAGAGAAAGAAAGAGCGCAGAGAGAGAAAGAAAGAGCGCAGAGAGAGAGAGGAAGAAAGAGCGCAGAGAGAGAGAAAGAAAGAGCGCTTAGAGAGAGAGCGCAGAGAGAGAGAAAGAAAGAGCGCAGAGAGAGAGAAAGTAAGAGTGCAGAGAGAAAGAAAGAGCGCAAAGAGAGAGAGAGGAAGAAAGAGCGCAGACAGAGAAAGAAAGAGCGCAGAGAGAGAAAGAAAGAGCGCAGAGAGAGACAGAGCGCAGAGAGAGACAGAGCGCAGAGAGAGACAGAGCGCAGAGAGAGACAGAGCGCAGAGAGAGAAAGAGCGCAGAGAGAGAAAGAGCGCAGAGAGAGAAAGAGCGCAGAGAGAGAAAGAGCGCAGAGAGAGAAAGAGCACAGAGAGAGAAAGAGCACAGAGAGA
This sequence comes from Ascaphus truei, assembly GCF_040206685.1. Taxonomy (NCBI): domain Eukaryota; kingdom Metazoa; phylum Chordata; class Amphibia; order Anura; family Ascaphidae; genus Ascaphus; species Ascaphus truei. The sequence continues at coordinate 101,049 of NW_027456939.1, forward strand.
GAGAAAGAAAGAGCGCAGAGAGAGAAAGAAAGAGCGCAGAGAGAAAGAAAGAGCGCAGAGAGAGAGAAAGAAAGAGCGCAGAGAGAGAGCGCAGAGAGAGAAATAAAGAGCGCAGAGAGAGAAAGAAAGAGCGCAGAGAGAGAAAGAAAGAGCGCAGAGAGAGAAAGAAAGAGCGCAGAGAGAGAAAGAAAGAGCGCAGAGAGAGAAAGAGAGCGCAGAGAGAGAAAGAGAGCGCAGAGAGAGAGAGAGAGCGCAGAGAAAGAAAGAGCGCAGAGAGAGAGAGAAAAAGCGCAGAGAGGGAGAAAGAAAGAGCGCAGAGAGAGAGAAAGAAAGAGCGCAGAGAGAGAGAGAGCGCAGAGAGAGGAAGAAAGAGCGCAGAGAGAGAGAGAAAGAGCGCAGAGAGAAAGAGAGCGCAGAGAGAAAGAGAGCGCAGACAGAGAGAGAGTGCAGAGAGAGAAAGAAAGTGCGCAGAGAGAAAGAAAGAGCGCAGAGAGAAAGAAAGAGCGCAGAGAGAGAGAAAGAAAGAGCACAGAGAGAGAGAGAGAGCGCAGAGAGAGAGAGAGAGCGCAGAGAGAGAGAAATAAAGAGCGCAGAGAGAGAAATAAAGAGCGCAGAGAGAGAGAAATAAAGAGCGCAGAGAGAGAGAAAGAAAGAGCGCAGAGAGAGAGCGCAGAGAGAGAGAGAGAGAGCGCAGAGAGAGAAATAAAGAGCGCAGAGAGAGAAATAAAGAGCGCAGAGAGAGAAATAAAGAGCGCAGAGAGAGAAATAAAGAGCGCAGAGAGAGAGAAAGAAAGAGCACAGAGAGAGAGCGCAAAGAGAGAGAGAGAGCGCAGAGAGAGAGAAATAAAGAGCGCAGAGAGAGAAATAAAGAGCGCAGAGAGAGAGAAATAAAGAGCGCAGAGAGAAAGAAAGAGCGCAGAGAGAGAGCGCAGAGAGAGAGAGAGAGAGCGCAGAGAGAGAAATAAAGAGCGCAGAGAGAGAAATAAAGAGCGCAGAGAGAGAAATAAAGAGCGCAGAGAGAGAAATAAAGAGCGCAGAGAAAGAAAGAGCGCAGAGAGAGAGAAAGAAAGAGCGCAGAGAGAGAGAAAGAAAGAGCGCAGAGAGAGAAAGAAAGAGCGCAAAGAGAGAAAAAAAGAGCGCAAAGAGAGAAAGAAAGAGCGCAGAGAGAAAGAAAGAGCGCAGAGAGAGAGAGTGCAGAGAGAAAGAAAGAGCGCCGAGACAGAGAGAGCGCAGAGAGAGAGAAAGAGAAAGAAAGTGCGCAGAGAGAGAGAGCGCAGAGAGAAAGATAGAGCGCAGAGAGAGAGAGAGAAAGAGCGCAGAGAGAGAGAGAGAGCGTAGAGAGAGAAAGAGAAAGAAAGAGCGCAGAGAGAGAAAGAGCGCAGAGAGAGAGAGCGCAGAGAGAGAAAGAGCGCAGAGAGAGAAAGAAAGAGCGCAGAGAGAAAGAAAGAGCGCAGAGAGAGAGAAAGAAAGAGCGCAGAGAGAGAGCGCAGAGAGAGAAATAAAGAGCGCAGAGAGAGAAAGAAAGAGCGCAGAGAGAGAAAGAAAGAGCGCAAAGAGAAAAAAAGAGCGCAGAGAGAAAGAGAGCGCAGAGAGATAGAGCGCAGAGAGATAGAGCGCAGAGAGAGAAAGAGAAAGAAAGAGCGCAGAGAAAGAGAAAGAAAGAGCGCAGAGAGAGAGAGAGCGCAGAGAGAGAGAGAAAGAAAGAGCGCAGAGAGAGAAAGAAAGAGCGCAGAGAGAAAGAAAGAGCGCAGAGAGAGAGAAAGAAAGCGCAGAGAGAGAGCGCAGAGAGAGAAAGAACGAGCGCAGAGAGAGAAAGAAAGAGCGCAGAGAGAGAAAGAAAGAGCGCAGATAGAGAAAGAAAGAGCGTAGAGAAAAAAAGAGCGCAAAGAGAGAGAGAGGAAGAAAGAGCGCAGACAGAGAAAGAAAGAGCGCAGAGAGAGAGAGAGCGCAGAGAGAGAGAGCGCAGAGAGAGAGAGCGCAGAGAGAGAAAGAGCACAGAGAGAGAGAAAGAGCACAGAGAGAGAGAAAGAAAGAGCGCAGAGAGAGAAAGAAAGAGCGCAGAGAGAAAGAAAGAGCGCAGAGAGAGAGAAAGAAAGAGCGCAGAGAGAGAGCGCAGAGAGAGAAAGAAAGAGCGCAGAGAGAGAAAGAAAGAGCGCAGAGAGAGAAAGAAAGAGCGCAAAGAGAAAAAAAGAGCGCAGAGAGAAAGAAAGAGTGCAGAGAGAAAGAGAGCGCAGAGAGATAGAGCGCAGAGAGATAGAGCGCAGAGAGATAGAGCGCAGAGAGAGAAAGAGAAAGAAAGAGCGCAGAGAAAGAGAACGAGCGCAGAGAGAGAGAGAGCGCAGAGAGAGAGAGAAAGAAAGAGCGCAGAGAGAGAGAAAGTAAGAGTGCAGAGAGAAAGAAAGAGCGCAGAGAGAAAGAAAGAAAGAGCGCAGAGAGAGAAAGAAAGAGCGCAGAGAGAGAAAGAAAGAGCGCAGAGAGAGAAAGAAAGAGCGCAGAGAGAGAAAGAAAGAGCGCAGAGAGAGAGCGCAGAGAGAGAGCGCAGAGAGAGAGCGCAGAGAGAGAAATAAAGAGCGCAGAGAGAGAAAGAAAGAGCGCAGAGAGAGAGAGAAAGAAAGAGCGCAGAGAGAGAGAAAGAAAGAGCGCAGAGAGAGAAAGAGAGCGCAGAGAGAGAAAGAGAGCACAGAGAGAGAGAGAGAGAGAGCGCAGAGAAAGAAAGAGCGCAGAGAGAGAGAGAAAAAGCGCAGAGAGGGAGAAAGAAAGAGCGCAGAGAGAGAGAAAGAAAGAGCGCAGAGAGAGAGAGAGCGCAGAGAGAGAGAGAGCGCAGAGAGAGGAAGAAAGAGCGCAGAGAGAGAGAGAAAGAGCGCAGAGAGAAAGAGCGCAGAGAGAAAGAGAGCGCAGAGAGAAAGAGAGCGCAGAGAGAAAGAGAGCGCAGACAGAGAGAGAGCGCAGAGAGAGAAAGAAAGTGCGCAGAGAGAAAGAAAGAGCGCAGAGAGAGAGAAAGAAAGAGCACAGAGAGAGAGAAAGAAAGAGCACAGAGAGAGAGAGAGAGCGCAGAGAGAGAGAGAGAGCGCAGAGAGAGAGAAATAAAGAGCGCAGAGAGAGAAATAAAGAACGCAGAGAGAGAGAAATAAAGAGCGCAGAGAGAGAGAAAGAAAGAGCGCAGAGAGAGAGCGCAGAGAGAGAGAGAGAGCGCAGAGAGAGAAATAAAGAGCGCAGAGAGAGAAATAAAGAGCGCAGAGAGAGAAATAAAGAGCGCAGAGAGAGAAATAAAGAGCGCAGAGAGAGAAATAAAGAGCGCAGAGAGAGAAATAAAGAGCGCAGAGAAAGAAAGAGTGCAGAGAGAGAGAAAGAAAGAGCGCAGAGAGAGAGAAAGAAAGAGCGCAGAGAGAGAAAGAAAGAGCGCAAAGAGAGAAAAAAAGAGCGCAAAGAGAGAAAGAAAGAGCGCAGAGAGAAAGAAAGAGCGCAGAGAGAGAGAGCGCAGAGAGAGAAAGAGAAAGAAAGAGCGCCGAGAGAGAGAGCGCAGAGAGAGAGAAAGAGAAAGAAAGTGCGCAGAGAGAGAGAGCGCAGAGAGAAAGATAGAGCGCAGAGAGAGAGAGAGAAAGAGCGCAGAGAGAGAGAGAGAGAGCGTAGAGAGAGAAAGAGAAAGAAAGAGCGCAGAGAGAGAAAGAGCGCAGAGAGAGAGAGCGCAGAGAGAGAGAGCGCAGAGAGAGAGAGCGCAGAGAGAGAGAGCGCAGAGAGAGAGAGCGCAGAGAGAGAGAGCGCAGAGAGAGAAAGAGCGCAGAGAGAGAAAGAAAGAGCGCAGAGAGAGAGAAAGAGCGCAGAGAGAGAGAAAGAAAGAGCGCAGAGAGAGAGCGCAGAGAGAGAAATAAAGAGCGCAGAGAGAGAAAGAAAGAGCGCAGAGAGAGAAAGAAAGAGCGCAAAGAGAAAAAAAGAGCGCAGAGAGAAAGAAAGAGTGCAGAGAGAAAGAGAGCGCAGAGAGATAGAGCGCAGAGAGATAGAGCGCAGAGAGAGAAAGAGAAAGAAAGAGCGCAGAGAAAGAGAAAGAAAGAGCGCAGAGAGAGAGAGAGAGCGCAGAGAGAGAGAGAAAGAAAGAGCGCAGAGAGAGAAAGAAAGAGCGCAGAGAGAAAGAAAGAGCGCAGAGAGAGAGAAAGAAAGAGCGCAGAGAGAGAGCGCAGAGAGAGAAAGAACGAGCGCAGAGAGAGAAAGAAAGAGCGCAGAGAGAGAAAGAAAGAGCGCAGAGAGAGAAAGAGAGCGCAGAGAGAGAGAGAGAGAGCGCAGAGAAAGAAAGAGCGCAGAGAGAGAGAGAAAGAAAAAGCGCAGAGAGAGAGAAAGAAAGAGCGCAGAGAGAGAGAAAGAAAGAGCGCAGAGAGAGAGAGAGAGCGCAGAGAGAGGAAGAAAGAGCGCAGAGAGAAAGAGAGCGCAGAGAGAAAGAGAGCGCAGAGAGAAAGAGAGCGCAGAGAGAAAGAGAGCGCAGAGAGAAAGAGAGCGCAGACAGAGAGAGAGCGCAGAGAGAGAGAGATAGAGCGCAGAGAGAGAAATAAAGAGCGCAGAGAGAGAAATAAAGAGCGCAGAGAGAGAAATAAAGAGCGCAGAGAAAGAAAGAGCGCAGAGAGAGAAATAAAGAGCGCAGAGAGAGAGAAAGAAAGAGCGCAGAGAGAGAGAGAGAGCGCAGAGAGAGAGAGAAAGAGCGCAGAGAGAGAAATAAAGAGCGCAGAGAGAGAAATAAAGAGCGCAGAGAGAGAAATAAAGAGCGCAGAGAAAGAAAGAGCGCAGAGAGAGAGAAAAAAAGAGCGCAGAGAGAGAGAAAGAAAGAGCGCAGAGAGAGAGAAAGAAAGAGCGCAGAGAGAGAGAAAGAAAGAGCGCAGAGAGAGAAAGAAAGAGCGCAGAGAGAGAAAGAAAGAGCGCAAAGAGAGAAAAAAAGAGCGCAAAGAGAGAAAAAAAGAGCGCAGAGAGAAAGAAATAAAGAGCGCAGAGAGAAAGAAAGAGCGCAGAGAGAGAGAGCGCAGAGAGAGAGAGAAAGAAAGAGTGCCGAGAGAGAGAGAGAGAGCGCAGAGAGAGAGAAAGAGAAAGAAAGTGCGCAGAGAGAGAGAGCGCAGAGAGAAAGAAAGAGCGCAGAGAGAGAGAGAGAAAGAGCGCAGAGAGAGAGAGCGTAGAGAGAGAAAGAGAAAGAAAGAGCGCAGAGAGAGAAAGAGCGCAGAGAGAGAGAGCGCAGAGAGAGAGAGCGCAGAGAGAGAAAGAGCGCAGAGAGAGAAAGAGCGCAGAGAGAAAGAAAGAGCGCAGAGAGCGCAGAGAGAAAGAAAGAGCGCAGAGAGAAAGAAAGAGCGCAGAGAGAAAGAGAGCGCAGAGAGAAAGAGAGCGCAGAGAGAAAGAAAGAGCGCAGAGAGAAAGAAAGAGCGCAGAGAGAGAGAGAAAGAGCGCAGAGAGAGAAAAAAAGAGTGCAGAGAGAGAAAGAAAAAGCGCATAGAGAGAGAGACAAAGAGCGCATAGAGAGAGAGACAAAGAGCGCATAGAGAGAGAAAGAAAGAGCGCAGAGAGAGAAAGAAAGAGCGCAGAGAGAGAAAGAAAGAGCGCAGAGAGAGAAAGAAATAGCGCAGAGAGAGAGAGCGCAGAGAGAGAGAGCGCAAAGAGAGAGCGCAGAGAGAAAGAGAGAGCGCAGAGAGAGAGAAAGAGCGTAGAGAAAAAAAGAGCGCAAAGAGAGAGAGAGGAAGAAAGAGCGCAGACAGAGAAAGAAAGAGCGCAGAGAGAGAAAGAAAGAGCGCAGAGAGAGAGAGAGCGCAGAGAGAGAAAGAGCGCAGAGAGAGAAAGAGCGCAGAGAGAGAGAAAGAGCGCAGAGAGAGAAAGAAAGAGCGCAGAGAGAGAGAAAGAAAGAGCGCAGAGAGAGAGCGCAGAGAGAGAAATAAAGAGCGCAGAGAGAGAAATAAAGAGCGCAGAGAGAGAAAGAAAGAGCGCAGAGAGAGAAAGAAAGAGCGCAAAGAGAAAAAAAGAGCGCAGAGAGAAAGAAAGAGTGCAGAGAGAAAGAGAGCGCAGAGAGAGAGAGCGCAGAGAGAGAAAGAGAAAGAAAGAGCGCAGAGAAAGAGAAAGAAAGAGCGCAGAGAGAGAGAGAGAAAGAAAGAGCGCAGAGAGAGAGAAAGTAAGAGTGCAGAGAGAAAGAAAGAGCGCAGAGAGAAAGAAAGAAAGAGCGCAAAGAGAGAAAAAAAGAGCGCAGAGAGAAAGAAAGAGCGCAGAGAGAGAAAGAAAGAGCGCAGAGAGAGAGAGGAAGAAAGAGCGCAGAGAGAGAGAAAGAAAGAGCGCTTAGAGAGAGAGCGCAGAGAGAGAGAAAGAAAGAGCGCAGAGAGAGAGAAAGTAAGAGTGCAGAGAGAAAGAAAGAGCGCAAAGAGAGAGAGAGGAAGAAAGAGCGCAGACAGAGAAAGAAAGAGCGCAGACAGAGAAAGAAAGAGCGCAGAGAGAGAAAGAAAGAGCGCAGAGAGAGACAGAGCGCAGAGAGAGACAGAGCGCAGAGAGAGACAGAGCGCAGAGAGAGACAGAGCGCAGAGAGAGAAAGAGCGCAGAGAGAGAAAGAGCGCAGAGAGAGAAAGAGCGCAGAGAGAGAAAGAGCGCAGAGAGAGAAAGAGCGCAGAGAGAGAAAGAGCACAGAGAGAGAAAGAGCACAGAGAGAGAGAAAGAAAGAGCGCAGAGAGAGAAAGAAAGAGCGCAGAGAGAAAGAAAGAGCGCAGAGAGAGAGAAAGAAAGAGCGCAGAGAGAGAGCGCAGAGAGAGAAATAAAGAGCGCAGAGAGAGAAAGAAAGAGCGCAGAGAGAGAAAGAGAGCGCAGAGAGAGAAAGAGAGCGCAGAGAGAGAGAGAGAGAGCGCAGAGAGAGAGAGAGAGAGCGCAGAGAAAGAAAGAGCGCAGAGAGAGAGAGAAAAAGCGCAGAGAGGGAGAAAGAAAGAGCGCAGAGAGAGAGAAAGAAAGAGCGCAGAGAGAGAGAGAGCGCAGAGAGAGAGAGAGCGCAGAGAGAGGAAGAAAGAGCGCAGAGAGAGAGAGAAAGAGCGCAGAGAGAAAGAGAGCGCAGAGAGAAAGAGAGCGCAGAGAGAAAGAGAGCGCAGACAGAGAGAGAGCGCAGAGAGAGAAAGAAAGTGCGCAGAGAGAAAGAAAGAGCGCAGAGAGAGAGAAAGAAAGAGCACAGAGAGAGAGCGCAGAGAGAGAGAGAGAGCGCAGAGAGAGAGAAATAAAGAGCGCAGAGAGAGAAATAAAGAGCGCAGAGAGAGAGAAATAAAGAGCGCAGAGAGAGAGAAAGAAAGAGCGCAGAGAGAGAGCGCAGAGAGAGAGAGAGAGAGCGCAGAGAGAGAAATAAAGAGCGCAGAGAGAGAAATAAAGAGCGCAGAGAGAGAAATAAAGAGCGCAGAGAGAGAAATAAAGAGCGCAGAGAAAGAAAGAGCGCAGAGAGAGAGAAAGAAAGAGCGCAGAGAGAGAAAGAAAGAGCGCAAAGAGAGAAAAAAAGAGCGCAAAGAGAGAAAGAAAGAGCGCAGAGAGAAAGAAAGAGCGCAGAGAGAGAGAGCGCAGAGAGAAAGAAAGAGCGCCGAGAGAGAGAGCGCAGAGAGAGAGAAAGAGAAAGAAAGTGCGCAGAGAGAGAGAGCGCAGAGAGAAAGATAGAGCGCAGAGAGAGAGAGAGAAAGAGCGCAGAGAGAGAGAGAGAGCGTAGAGAGAGAAAGAGAAAGAAAGAGCGCAGAGAGAGAAAGAGCGCAGAGAGAGAGAGCGCAGAGAGAGAAAGAGCGCAGAGAGAGAAAGAAAGAGCGCAGAGAGAAAGAAAGAGCGCAGAGAGAGAGAAAGAAAGAGCGCAAAGAGAAAAAAAGAGCGCAGAGAGAAAGAAAGAGTGCAGAGAGAAAGAGAGCGCAGAGAGATAGAGCGCAGAGAGATAGAGCGCAGAGAGAGAAAGAGAAAGAAAGAGCGCAGAGAAAGAGAAAGAAAGAGCGCAGAGAGAGAGAGAGCGCAGAGAGAGAGAGAAAGAAAGAGCGCAGAGAGAGAAAGAAAGAGCGCAGAGAGAAAGAAAGAGCGCAGAGAGAGAAAGAAAGAGCGCAGAGAGAGAGCGCAGAGAGAGAAAGAACGAGCGCAGAGAGAGAAAGAACGAGCGCAGAGAGAGAAAGAAAGAGCGCAGAGAGAGAAAGAAAGAGCGTAGAGAAAAAAAGAGCGCAAAGAGAGAGAGCGGAAGAAAGAGCGCAGACAGAGAAAGAAAGAGCGCAGAGAGAGAGAGAGCGCAGAGAGAGAGAGAGCGCAGAGAGAGAAAGAGCGCAGAGAGAGAAAGAGCGCAGAGAGAGAAAGAGCACAGAGAGAGAGAAAGAGCACAGAGAGAGAGAAAGAGCACAGAGAGAGAGAAAGAAAGAGCGCAGAGAGAGAAAGAAAGAGCGCAGAGAGAAAGAAAGAGCGCAGAGAGAGAGAAAGAAAGAGCGCAGAGAGAGAGCGCAGAGAGAGAAAGAAAGAGCGCAGAGAGAGAAAGAAAGAGCGCAGAGAGAGAAAGAAAGAGCGCAAAGAGAAAAAAAGAGCGCAGAGAGAAAGAAAGAGTGCAGAGAGAAAGAGAGCGCAGAGAGATAGAGCGCAGAGAGATAGAGCGCAGAGAGAGAAAGAGAAAGAAAGAGCGCAGAGAAAGAGAACGAGCGCAGAGAGAGAGAGAGCGCAGAGAGAGAGAGAAAGAAAGAGCGCAGAGAGAGAGAAAGTAAGAGTGCAGAGAGAAAGAAAGAGCGCAGAGAGAAAGAAAGAAAGAGCGCAGAGAGAGAAAGAAAGAGCGCAGAGAGAGAAAGAAAGAGTGCAGAGAGAGAGAAAGAAAGAGCGCAGAGAGAGAGCGCAGAGAGAGAAATAAAGAGCGCAGAGAGAGAAAGAAAGAGCGCAGAGAGAGAGAGAAAAAAGAGCGCAGAGAGAGAGAGAAAGAAAGAGCGCAGAGAGAGAAAGAGAGCGCAGAGAGAGAAAGAGAGCGCAGAGAGAGAGAGAGAGAGCGCAGAGAAAGAAAGAGCGCAGAGAGAGAGAGAAAAAGCGCAGAGAGGGAGAAAGAAAGAGCGCAGAGAGAGAGAAAGAAAGAGCGCAGAGAGAGAGAGAGCGCAGAGAGAGAGAGAGCGCAGAGAGAGAGAGAGCGCAGAGAGAGAGAGAGCGCAGAGAGAGGAAGAAAGAGCGCAGAGAGAGGAAGAAAGAGCGCAGAGAGAGAGAGAAAGAGCGCAGAGAGAAAGAGAGCGCAGAGAGAAAGAGAGCGCAGACAGAGAGAGAGTTCAGAGAGAGAAAGAAAGTGCGCAGAGAGAAAGAAAGAGCGCAGAGAGAGAGAAAGAAAGAGCACAGAGAGAGAGAGAGAGCGCAGAGAGAGAGAGAGAGCGCAGAGAGAGAGAAATAAAGAGCGCAGAGAGAGAAATAAAGAGCGCAGAGAGAGAGAAATAAAGAGCGCAGAGAGAGAGAAAGAGCGCAGAGAGAGAGAGAGAGAGAGCGCAGAGAGAGAAATAAAGAGCGCAGAGAGAGAAATAAAGAGCGCAGAGAGAGAAATAAAGAGCGCAGAGAGAGAAATAAAGAGCGCAGAGAAAGAAAGAGCGCAGAGAGAGAGAAAGAAAGAGCGCAGAGAGAGAGAAAGAAAGAGCGCAGAGAGAGAAAGAAAGAGCGCAAAGAGAGAAAAAAAGAGCGCAAAGAGAGAAAGAAAGAGCGCAGAGAGAAAGAAAGAGCGCAGAGAGAGAGAGCGCAGAGAGAGAAAGAGAAAGAAAGAGCGCCGAGAGAGAGAGCGCAGAGAGAGAGAAAGAGAAAGAAAGTGCGCAGAGAGAGAGAGCGCAGAGAGAAAGAGAGCGCAGAGAGAGAGAGAGAAAGAGCGCAGAGAGAGAGAGAGAGCGTAGAGAGAGAAAGAGAAAGAAAGAGCGCAGAGAGAGAAAGAGCGCAGAGAGAGAGAGCGCAGAGAGAGAGAGCGCAGAGAGAGAGAGCGCAGAGAGAGAGAGCGCAGAGAGAGAGAGAGCGCAGAGAGAGAGAGAGCGCAGAGAGAGAGAGCACAGAGAGAGAGCGCAGAGAGAGAGAGCGCAGAGAGAGAAAGAAAGAGCGCAGAGAGAAAGAAAGAGCGCAGAGAGAGAGAAAGAAAGAGCGCAGAGAGAGAAAGAAAGAGCGCAAAGAGAAAAAAAGAGCGCAGAGAGAAAGAAAGAGTGCAGAGAGAAAGAGAGCGCAGAGAGATAGAGCGCAGAGAGATAGAGCGCAGAGAGAGAAAGAGAAAGAAAGAGCGCAGAGAAAGAGAAAGAAAGAGTGCAGAGAGAGAGAGAGCGCAGAGAGAGAGAGAAAGAAAGAGCGCAGAGAGAAAGAAAGAGCGCAGAGAGAGAGAAAGAAAGAGCGCAGAGAGAGAGCGCAGAGAGAGAGAGAACGAGCGCAGAGAGAGAGAGAACGAGCGCAGAGAGAGAAAGAAAGAGCGCAGAGAGAGAAAGAAAGAGCGCAGAGAGAGAAAGAAAGAGCGCAGAGAGAGAAAGAAAGAGCGTAGAGAAAAAAAGAGCGCAAAGAGAGAGAGAGGAAGAAAGAGCACAGACAGAGAAAGAAAGAGCGCAGAGAGAGAGAGAGCGCAGAGAGAGAAAGAGCGCAGAGAGAGAAAGAGCGCAGAGAGAGAAAGAGCGCAGAGAGAGAAAGAGCGCAGAGAGAGAAAGAGCACAAAGAGAGAGAAAGAGCACAGAGAGAAAGAAAGAGCGCAGAGAGAGAAAGAAAGAGCGCAGAGAGAAAGAAAGAGCGCAGAGAGAGAGAAAGAAAGAGCGCAGAGAGAGAGCGCAGAGAGAGAAAGAAAGAGCGCAGAGAGAGAAAGAAAGAGCGCAGAGAGAGAAAGAAAGAGCGCAAAGAGAAAAAAAGAGCGCAGAGAGAAAGAAAGAGTGCAGAGAGAAAGAGAGCGCAGAGAGATAGAGCGCAGAGAGATAGAGCGCAGAGAGAGAAAGAGAAAGAACGAGCGCAGAGAGAGAGAGAGCGCAGAGAGAGAGAGAAAGAAAGAGCGCAGAGAGAGAGAAAGTAAGAGTGCAGAGAGAAAGAAAGAGCGCAGAGAGAAAGAAAGAAAGAGCGCAGAGAGAGAGAAAGAAAGAGCGCAGAGAGAGAGAGCGCAGAGAGAAAGAGCGCAGAGAGAGAAAGAAAGAGCGCAGAGAGAGAAAGAAAGAGCGCAGAGAGAGAAAGAAAGAGCGCAGAGAGAGAGAAAGAAAGAGCGCAGAGAGAGAGCGCAGAGAGAGAGCGCAGAGAGAGAAATAAAGAGCGCAGAGAGAGAAAGAAAGAGCGCAGAGAGAGAGAGAAAGAAAGAGCGCAGAGAGAGAGAGAAAGAAAGAGCGCAGAGAGAAAGAAAGAAAGAGCGCAGAGAGAGAGAGAGAGAGAGCGCGCAGAGAGAGAGGAAGAAAGAGCGCAGAGAGAGAAAGAGAGCGCAGACAGAGAGAGAGAGAGCGCAGAGAAAGAAAGTGCGCAGAGAGAGAAAGAAAGAGCGCAGAGAGAGAGAAAGAGTGCAGAGAGAGAGAGCGCAGAGAGAGAGAAAGAGCGCAGAGAGAGAAAGAAAGAGCGCAGAGAGAAAGAGAGCGCAGAGAGAAAGAGAGCGCAGAGAGAAAGAGAGCGCAGAGAGAAAGAAAGAGCGCAGAGAGAGAGAGCGCAGAGAGAAAGAAAGAGCGCAGAGAGAGAGAGAAAGAGCGCAGAGAGAGACAAAGAGCGCATAGAGAGAGAGACAAAGAGCGCATAGAGAGAGAAAGAAAGAGCGCAGAGAGAGAAAGAAAGAGCGCAGAGAGAGAAAGAAAGAGCGCAGAGAGAGAAAGAAATAGCGCAGAGAGAGAGAGCGCAGAGAGAGAGAACGCAGAGAGAGAGAGCGCAAAGAGAGAGCGCAGAGAGAAAGAGAGAGCGCAGAGAGAGAGAAAGAGCGTAGAGAAAAAAAGAGCGCAAAGAGAGAGAGAGGAAGAAAGAGCGCAGACAGAGAAAGAAAGAGCGCAGAGAGAGAAAGAAAGAGCGCAGAGAGAGAGAGAGCGCAGAGAGAGAAAGAGCGCAGAGAGAGAAAGAGCGCAGAGAGAGAGAAAGAGCACAGAGAGAGAGAAAGAAAGAGCGCAGAGAGAGAAAGAAAGAGCGCAGAGAGAAAGAAAGAGCGCAGAGAGAGAGAAAGAAAGAGCGCAGAGAGAGAGCGCAGAGAGAGAAATAAAGAGCGCAGAGAGAGAAAGAAAGAGCGCAGAGAGAGAAAGAAAGAGCGCAAAGAGAAAAAAAGAGCGCAGAGAGAAAGAAAGAGTGCAGAGAGAAAGAGAGCGCAGAGAGAGAGAGCGCAGAGAGAGAAAGAGAAAGAAAGAGCGCAGAGAAAGAGAAAGAAAGAGCGCAGAGAGAGAGAGAGAAAGAAAGAGCGCAGAGAGAGATAAAGTAAGAGTGCAGAGAGAAAGAAAGAGCGCAGAGAGAAAGAAAGAAAGAGCGCAAAGAGAGAAAAAAAGAGCGCAGAGAGAAAGAAAGAGCGCAGAGAGAGAAAGAAAGAGCGCAGAGAGAGAGAGGAAGAAAGAGCGCAGAGAGAGAGAAAGAAAGAGCGCTTAGAGAGAGAGCGCAGAGAGAGAGAAAGAAAGAGCGCAGAGAGAGAGAAAGTAAGAGTGCAGAGAGAAAGAAAGAGCGCAAAGAGAGAGAGAGGAAGAAAGAGCGCAGACAGAGAAAGAAAGAGCGCAGAGAGAGAAAGAAAGAGCGCAGAGAGAGACAGAGCGCAGAGAGAGACAGAGCGCAGAGAGAGACAGAGCGCAGAGAGAGACAGAGCGCAGAGAGAGAAAGAGCGCAGAGAGAGAAAGAGCGCAGAGAGAGAAAGAGCGCAGAGAGAGAAAGAGCGCAGAGAGAGAAAGAGCACAGAGAGAGAAAGAGCACAGAGAGAGAGAAAGAAAGAGCGCAGAGAGAGAAAGAAAGAGCGCAGAGAGAAAGAAAGAGCGCAGAGAGAGAGAAAGAAAGAGCGCAGAGAGAGAGCGCAGAGAGAGAAATAAAGAGCGCAGAGAGAGAAAGAAAGAGCGCAGAGAGAGAAAGAAAGAGCGCAGAGAGAGAAAGAAAGAGCGCAGAGAGAGAAAGAAAGAGCGCAGAGAGAGAAAGAGAGCGCAGAGAGAGAAAGAGAGCGCAGAGAGAGAGAGAGAGCGCAGAGAAAGAAAGAGCGCAGAGAGAGAGAGAAAAAGCGCAGAGAGGGAGAAAGAAAGAGCGCAGAGAGAGAGAAAGAAAGAGCGCAGAGAGAGAGAGAGCGCAGAGAGAGGAAGAAAGAGCGCAGAGAGAGAGAGAAAGAGCGCAGAGAGAAAGAGAGCGCAGAGAGAAAGAGAGCGCAGACAGAGAGAGAGTGCAGAGAGAGAAAGAAAGTGCTCAGAGAGAAAGAAAGAGCGCAGAGAGAAAGAAAGAGCGCAGAGAGAGAGAAAGAAAGAGCACAGAGAGAGAGAGAGAGCGCAGAGAGAGAGAGAGAGCGCAGAGAGAGAGAAATAAAGAGCGCAGAGAGAGAAATAAAGAGCGCAGAGAGAGAGAAATAAAGAGCGCAGAGAGAGAGAAAGAAAGAGCGCAGAGAGAGAGCGCAGAGAGAGAGAGAGAGAGCGCAGAGAGAGAAATAAAGAGCGCAGAGAGAGAAATAAAGAGCGCAGAGAGAGAAATAAAGAGCGCAGAGAGAGAAATAAAGAGCGCAGAGAGAGAGAAAGAAAGAGCACAGAGAGAGAGCGCAAAGAGAGAGAGAGAGCGCAGAGAGAGAGAAATAAAGAGCGCAGAGAGAGAAATAAAGAGCGCAGAGAGAGAGAAATAAAGAGCGCAGAGAGAAAGAAAGAGCGCAGAGAGAGAGCGCAGAGAGAGAGAGAGAGAGCGCAGAGAGAGAAATAAAGAGCGCAGAGAGAGAAATAAAGAGCGCAGAGAGAGAAATAAAGAGCGCAGAGAGAGAAATAAAGAGCGCAGAGAAAGAAAGAGCGCAGAGAGAGAGAAAGAAAGAGCGCAGAGAGAGAGAAAGAAAGAGCGCAGAGAGAGAAAGAAAGAGCGCAAAGAGAGAAAAAAAGAGCGCAAAGAGAGAAAGAAAGAGCGCAGAGAGAAAGAAAGAGCGCAGAGAGAGAGAGTGCAGAGAGAAAGAAAGAGCGCCGAGACAGAGAGAGCGCAGAGAGAGAGAAAGAGAAAGAAAGTGCGCAGAGAGAGAGAGCGCAGAGAGAAAGATAGAGCGCAGAGAGAGAGAGAGAAAGAGCGCAGAGAGAGAGAGAGAGCGTAGAGAGAGAAAGAGAAAGAAAGAGCGCAGAGAGAGAAAGAGCGCAGAGAGAGAGAGCGCAGAGAGAGAAAGAGCGCAGAGAGAGAAAGAAAGAGCGCAGAGAGAAAGAAAGAGCGCAGAGAGAGAGAAAGAAAGAGCGCAGAGAGAGAGCGCAGAGAGAGAAATAAAGAGCGCAGAGAGAGAAAGAAAGAGCGCAGAGAGAGAAAGAAAGAGCGCAAAGAGAAAAAAAGAGCGCAGAGAGAAAGAGAGCGCAGAGAGATAGAGCGCAGAGAGATAGAGCGCAGAGAGAGAAAGAGAAAGAAAGAGCGCAGAGAAAGAGAAAGAAAGAGCGCAGAGAGAGAGAGAGCGCAGAGAGAGAGAGAAAGAAAGAGCGCAGAGAGAGAAAGAAAGAGCGCAGAGAGAAAGAAAGAGCGCAGAGAGAGAGAAAGAAAGCGCAGAGAGAGAGCGCAGAGAGAGAAAGAACGAGCGCAGAGAGAGAAAGAAAGAGCGCAGAGAGAGAAAGAAAGAGCGCAGATAGAGAAAGAAAGAGCGTAGAGAAAAAAAGAGCGCAAAGAGAGAGAGAGGAAGAAAGAGCGCAGACAGAGAAAGAAAGAGCGCAGAGAGAGAGAGAGCGCAGAGAGAGAGAGCGCAGAGAGAGAGAGCGCAGAGAGAGAAAGAGCACAGAGAGAGAGAAAGAGCACAGAGAGAGAGAAAGAAAGAGCGCAGAGAGAGAAAGAAAGAGCGCAGAGAGAAAGAAAGAGCGCAGAGAGAGAGAAAGAAAGAGCGCAGAGAGAGAGCGCAGAGAGAGAAAGAAAGAGCGCAGAGAGAGAAAGAAAGAGCGCAGAGAGAGAAAGAAAGAGCGCAAAGAGAAAAAAAGAGCGCAGAGAGAAAGAAAGAGTGCAGAGAGAAAGAGAGCGCAGAGAGATAGAGCGCAGAGAGATAGAGCGCAGAGAGATAGAGCGCAGAGAGAGAAAGAGAAAGAAAGAGCGCAGAGAAAGAGAACGAGCGCAGAGAGAGAGAGAGCGCAGAGAGAGAGAGAAAGAAAGAGCGCAGAGAGAGAGAAAGTAAGAGTGCAGAGAGAAAGAAAGAGCGCAGAGAGAAAGAAAGAAAGAGCGCAGAGAGAGAAAGAAAGAGCGCAGAGAGAGAAAGAAAGAGCGCAGAGAGAGAAAGAAAGAGCGCAGAGAGAGAGAAAGAAAGAGCGCAGAGAGAGAGCGCAGAGAGAGAGCGCAGAGAGAGAGCGCAGAGAGAGAAATAAAGAGCGCAGAGAGAGAAAGAAAGAGCGCAGAGAGAGAGAGAAAGAAAGAGCGCAGAGAGAGAGAAAGAAAGAGCGCAGAGAGAGAAAGAGAGCGCAGAGAGAGAAAGAGAGCACAGAGAGAGAGAGAGAGAGAGCGCAGAGAAAGAAAGAGCGCAGAGAGAGAGAGAAAAAGCGCAGAGAGGGAGAAAGAAAGAGCGCAGAGAGAGAGAAAGAAAGAGCGCAGAGAGAGAGAGAGCGCAGAGAGAGAGAGAGCGCAGAGAGAGGAAGAAAGAGCGCAGAGAGAGAGAGAAAGAGCGCAGAGAGAAAGAGCGCAGAGAGAAAGAGAGCGCAGAGAGAAAGAGAGCGCAGAGAGAAAGAGAGCGCAGACAGAGAGAGAGCGCAGAGAGAGAAAGAAAGTGCGCAGAGAGAAAGAAAGAGCGCAGAGAGAGAGAAAGAAAGAGCACAGAGAGAGAGAAAGAAAGAGCACAGAGAGAGAGAGAGAGCGCAGAGAGAGAGAGAGAGCGCAGAGAGAGAGAAATAAAGAGCGCAGAGAGAGAAATAAAGAACGCAGAGAGAGAGAAATAAAGAGCGCAGAGAGAGAGAAAGAAAGAGCGCAGAGAGAGAGCGCAGAGAGAGAGAGAGAGCGCAGAGAGAGAAATAAAGAGCGCAGAGAGAGAAATAAAGAGCGCAGAGAGAGAAATAAAGAGCGCAGAGAGAGAAATAAAGAGCGCAGAGAGAGAAATAAAGAGCGCAGAGAGAGAAATAAAGAGCGCAGAGAAAGAAAGAGTGCAGAGAGAGAGAAAGAAAGAGCGCAGAGAGAGAGAAAGAAAGAGCGCAGAGAGAGAAAGAAAGAGCGCAAAGAGAGAAAAAAAGAGCGCAAAGAGAGAAAGAAAGAGCGCAGAGAGAAAGAAAGAGCGCAGAGAGAGAGAGCGCAGAGAGAGAAAGAGAAAGAAAGAGCGCCGAGAGAGAGAGCGCAGAGAGAGAGAAAGAGAAAGAAAGTGCGCAGAGAGAGAGAGCGCAGAGAGAAAGATAGAGCGCAGAGAGAGAGAGAGAAAGAGCGCAGAGAGAGAGAGAGAGAGCGTAGAGAGAGAAAGAGAAAGAAAGAGCGCAGAGAGAGAAAGAGCGCAGAGAGAGAGAGCGCAGAGAGAGAGAGCGCAGAGAGAGAGAGCGCAGAGAGAGAGAGCGCAGAGAGAGAGAGCGCAGAGAGAGAAAGAGCGCAGAGAGAGAAAGAAAGAGCGCAGAGAGAGAGAAAGAGCGCAGAGAGAGAGAAAGAAAGAGCGCAGAGAGAGAGCGCAGAGAGAGAAATAAAGAGCGCAGAGAGAGAAAGAAAGAGCGCAGAGAGAGAAAGAAAGAGCGCAAAGAGAAAAAAAGAGCGCAGAGAGAAAGAAAGAGTGCAGAGAGAAAGAGAGCGCAGAGAGATAGAGCGCAGAGAGATAGAGCGCAGAGAGAGAAAGAGAAAGAAAGAGCGCAGAGAAAGAGAAAGAAAGAGCGCAGAGAGAGAGAGAGAGCGCAGAGAGAGAGAGAAAGAAAGAGCGCAGAGAGAGAAAGAAAGAGCGCAGAGAGAAAGAAAGAGCGCAGAGAGAGAGAAAGAAAGAGCGCAGAGAGAGAGCGCAGAGAGAGAAAGAACGAGCGCAGAGAGAGAAAGAAAGAGCGCAGAGAGAGAAAGAAAGAGCGCAGAGAGAGAAAGAGAGCGCAGAGAGAGAGAGAGAGAGCGCAGAGAAAGAAAGAGCGCAGAGAGAGAGAGAAAGAAAAAGCGCAGAGAGAGAGAAAGAAAGAGCGCAGAGAGAGAGAAAGAAAGAGCGCAGAGAGAGAGAGAGAGCGCAGAGAGAGGAAGAAAGAGCGCAGAGAGAAAGAGAGCGCAGAGAGAAAGAGAGCGCAGAGAGAAAGAGAGCGCAGAGAGAAAGAGAGCGCAGAGAGAAAGAGAGCGCAGACAGAGAGAGAGCGCAGAGAGAGAGAGATAGAGCGCAGAGAGAGAAATAAAGAGCGCAGAGAGAGAAATAAAGAGCGCAGAGAGAGAAATAAAGAGCGCAGAGAAAGAAAGAGCGCAGAGAGAGAAATAAAGAGCGCAGAGAGAGAGAAAGAAAGAGCGCAGAGAGAGAGAGAGAGCGCAGAGAGAGAGAGAAAGAGCGCAGAGAGAGAAATAAAGAGCGCAGAGAGAGAAATAAAGAGCGCAGAGAGAGAAATAAAGAGCGCAGAGAAAGAAAGAGCGCAGAGAGAGAGAAAAAAAGAGCGCAGAGAGAGAGAAAGAAAGAGCGCAGAGAGAGAGAAAGAAAGAGCGCAGAGAGAGAGAAAGAAAGAGCGCAGAGAGAGAAAGAAAGAGCGCAGAGAGAGAAAGAAAGAGCGCAAAGAGAGAAAAAAAGAGCGCAAAGAGAGAAAAAAAGAGCGCAGAGAGAAAGAAATAAAGAGCGCAGAGAGAAAGAAAGAGCGCAGAGAGAGAGAGCGCAGAGAGAGAGAGAAAGAAAGAGTGCCGAGAGAGAGAGAGAGAGCGCAGAGAGAGAGAAAGAGAAAGAAAGTGCGCAGAGAGAGAGAGCGCAGAGAGAAAGAAAGAGCGCAGAGAGAGAGAGAGAAAGAGCGCAGAGAGAGAGAGCGTAGAGAGAGAAAGAGAAAGAAAGAGCGCAGAGAGAGAAAGAGCGCAGAGAGAGAGAGCGCAGAGAGAGAAAGAGCGCAGAGAGAGAAAGAGCGCAGAGAGAGAAAGAGCGCAGAGAGAGAAAGAAAGAGCGCAGAGAGAGAAAGAAAGAGCGCAGAGAGAAAGAGAGCGCAGAGAGAAAGAGAGCGCAGAGAGAAAGAAAGAGCGCAGAGAGAGAGAGAAAGAGCGCAGAGAGAGAAAAAAAGAGTGCAGAGAGAGAAAGAAAAAGCGCATAGAGAGAGAGACAAAGAGCGCATAGAGAGAGAGACAAAGAGCGCATAGAGAGAGAAAGAAAGAGCGCAGAGAGAGAAAGAAAGAGCGCAGAGAGAGAAAGAAAGAGCGCAGAGAGAGAAAGAAATAGCGCAGAGAGAGAGAGCGCAGAGAGAGAGAGCGCAAAGAGAGAGCGCAGAGAGAAAGAGAGAGCGCAGAGAGAGAGAAAGAGCGTAGAGAAAAAAAGAGCGCAAAGAGAGAGAGAGGAAGAAAGAGCGCAGACAGAGAAAGAAAGAGCGCAGAGAGAGAAAGAAAGAGCGCAGAGAGAGAGAGAGCGCAGAGAGAGAAAGAGCGCAGAGAGAGAAAGAGCGCAGAGAGAGAGAAAGAGCGCAGAGAGAGAAAGAAAGAGCGCAGAGAGAGAGAAAGAAAGAGCGCAGAGAGAGAGCGCAGAGAGAGAAATAAAGAGCGCAGAGAGAGAAATAAAGAGCGCAGAGAGAGAAAGAAAGAGCGCAGAGAGAGAAAGAAAGAGCGCAAAGAGAAAAAAAGAGCGCAGAGAGAAAGAAAGAGTGCAGAGAGAAAGAGAGCGCAGAGAGAGAGAGCGCAGAGAGAGAAAGAGAAAGAAAGAGCGCAGAGAAAGAGAAAGAAAGAGCGCAGAGAGAGAGAGAGAAAGAAAGAGCGCAGAGAGAGAGAAAGTAAGAGTGCAGAGAGAAAGAAAGAGCGCAGAGAGAAAGAAAGAAAGAGCGCAAAGAGAGAAAAAAAGAGCGCAGAGAGAAAGAAAGAGCGCAGAGAGAGAAAGAAAGAGCGCAGAGAGAGAGAGGAAGAAAGAGCGCAGAGAGAGAGAAAGAAAGAGCGCTTAGAGAGAGAGCGCAGAGAGAGAGAAAGAAAGAGCGCAGAGAGAGAGAAAGTAAGAGTGCAGAGAGAAAGAAAGAGCGCAAAGAGAGAGAGAGGAAGAAAGAGCGCAGACAGAGAAAGAAAGAGCGCAGACAGAGAAAGAAAGAGCGCAGAGAGAGAAAGAAAGAGCGCAGAGAGAGACAGAGCGCAGAGAGAGACAGAGCGCAGAGAGAGACAGAGCGCAGAGAGAGACAGAGCGCAGAGAGAGAAAGAGCGCAGAGAGAGAAAGAGCGCAGAGAGAGAAAGAGCGCAGAGAGAGAAAGAGCGCAGAGAGAGAAAGAGCGCAGAGAGAGAAAGAGCACAGAGAGAGAAAGAGCACAGAGAGAGAGAAAGAAAGAGCGCAGAGAGAGAAAGAAAGAGCGCAGAGAGAAAGAAAGAGCGCAGAGAGAGAGAAAGAAAGAGCGCAGAGAGAGAGCGCAGAGAGAGAAATAAAGAGCGCAGAGAGAGAAAGAAAGAGCGCAGAGAGAGAAAGAGAGCGCAGAGAGAGAAAGAGAGCGCAGAGAGAGAGAGAGAGAGCGCAGAGAGAGAGAGAGAGAGCGCAGAGAAAGAAAGAGCGCAGAGAGAGAGAGAAAAAGCGCAGAGAGGGAGAAAGAAAGAGCGCAGAGAGAGAGAAAGAAAGAGCGCAGAGAGAGAGAGAGCGCAGAGAGAGAGAGAGCGCAGAGAGAGGAAGAAAGAGCGCAGAGAGAGAGAGAAAGAGCGCAGAGAGAAAGAGAGCGCAGAGAGAAAGAGAGCGCAGAGAGAAAGAGAGCGCAGACAGAGAGAGAGCGCAGAGAGAGAAAGAAAGTGCGCAGAGAGAAAGAAAGAGCGCAGAGAGAGAGAAAGAAAGAGCACAGAGAGAGAGCGCAGAGAGAGAGAGAGAGCGCAGAGAGAGAGAAATAAAGAGCGCAGAGAGAGAAATAAAGAGCGCAGAGAGAGAGAAATAAAGAGCGCAGAGAGAGAGAAAGAAAGAGCGCAGAGAGAGAGCGCAGAGAGAGAGAGAGAGAGCGCAGAGAGAGAAATAAAGAGCGCAGAGAGAGAAATAAAGAGCGCAGAGAGAGAAATAAAGAGCGCAGAGAGAGAAATAAAGAGCGCAGAGAAAGAAAGAGCGCAGAGAGAGAGAAAGAAAGAGCGCAGAGAGAGAGAAAGAAAGAGCGCAGAGAGAGAAAGAAAGAGCGCAAAGAGAGAAAAAAAGAGCGCAAAGAGAGAAAGAAAGAGCGCAGAGAGAAAGAAAGAGCGCAGAGAGAGAGAGCGCAGAGAGAAAGAAAGAGCGCCGAGAGAGAGAGCGCAGAGAGAGAGAAAGAGAAAGAAAGTGCGCAGAGAGAGAGAGCGCAGAGAGAAAGATAGAGCGCAGAGAGAGAGAGAGAAAGAGCGCAGAGAGAGAGAGAGAGCGTAGAGAGAGAAAGAGAAAGAAAGAGCGCAGAGAGAGAAAGAGCGCAGAGAGAGAGAGCGCAGAGAGAGAAAGAGCGCAGAGAGAGAAAGAAAGAGCGCAGAGAGAAAGAAAGAGCGCAGAGAGAGAGAAAGAAAGAGCGCAAAGAGAAAAAAAGAGCGCAGAGAGAAAGAAAGAGTGCAGAGAGAAAGAGAGCGCAGAGAGATAGAGCGCAGAGAGATAGAGCGCAGAGAGAGAAAGAGAAAGAAAGAGCGCAGAGAAAGAGAAAGAAAGAGCGCAGAGAGAGAGAGAGCGCAGAGAGAGAGAGAAAGAAAGAGCGCAGAGAGAGAAAGAAAGAGCGCAGAGAGAAAGAAAGAGCGCAGAGAGAGAAAGAAAGAGCGCAGAGAGAGAGCGCAGAGAGAGAAAGAACGAGCGCAGAGAGAGAAAGAACGAGCGCAGAGAGAGAAAGAAAGAGCGCAGAGAGAGAAAGAAAGAGCGTAGAGAAAAAAAGAGCGCAAAGAGAGAGAGCGGAAGAAAGAGCGCAGACAGAGAAAGAAAGAGCGCAGAGAGAGAGAGAGCGCAGAGAGAGAAAGAGCGCAGAGAGAGAAAGAGCACACAGAGAGAGAAAGAGCACAGAGAGAGAGAAAGAGCACAGAGAGAGAGAAAGAAAGAGCGCAGAGAGAGAAAGAAAGAGCGCAGAGAGAAAGAAAGAGCGCAGAGAGAGAGAAAGAAAGAGCGCAGAGAGAGAGCGCAGAGAGAGAAAGAAAGAGCGCAGAGAGAGAAAGAAAGAGCGCAGAGAGAGAAAGAAAGAGCGCAAAGAGAAAAAAAGAGCGCAGAGAGAAAGAAAGAGTGCAGAGAGAAAGAGAGCGCAGAGAGATAGAGCGCAGAGAGATAGAGCGCAGAGAGAGAAAGAGAAAGAAAGAGCGCAGAGAAAGAGAACGAGCGCAGAGAGAGAGAGAGCGCAGAGAGAGAGAGAAAGAAAGAGCGCAGAGAGAGAGAAAGTAAGAGTGCAGAGAGAAAGAAAGAGCGCAGAGAGAAAGAAAGAAAGAGCGCAGAGAGAGAAAGAAAGAGCGCAGAGAGAGAAAGAAAGAGTGCAGAGAGAGAGAAAGAAAGAGCGCAGAGAGAGAGCGCAGAGAGAGAAATAAAGAGCGCAGAGAGAGAAAGAAAGAGCGCAGAGAGAGAGAGAAAAAAGAGCGCAGAGAGAGAGAGAAAGAAAGAGCGCAGAGAGAGAAAGAGAGCGCAGAGAGAGAAAGAGAGCGCAGAGAGAGAGAGAGAGAGAGAGCGCAGAGAAAGAAAGAGCGCAGAGAGAGAGAGAAAAAGCGCAGAGAGGGAGAAAGAAAGAGCGCAGAGAGAGAGAAAGAAAGAGCGCAGAGAGAGAGAGAGCGCAGAGAGAGAGAGAGCGCAGAGAGAGAGAGAGCGCAGAGAGAGAGAGAGCGCAGAGAGAGAGAGAGCGCAGAGAGAGGAAGAAAGAGCGCAGAGAGAGGAAGAAAGAGCGCAGAGAGAGAGAGAAAGAGCGCAGAGAGAAAGAGAGCGCAGAGAGAAAGAGAGCGCAGACAGAGAGAGAGTTCAGAGAGAGAAAGAAAGTGCGCAGAGAGAAAGAAAGAGCGCAGAGAGAGAGAAAGAAAGAGCACAGAGAGAGAGAGAGAGCGCAGAGAGAGAGAGAGAGCGCAGAGAGAGAGAAATAAAGAGCGCAGAGAGAGAAATAAAGAGCGCAGAGAGAGAGAAATAAAGAGCGCAGAGAGAGAGAAAGAGCGCAGAGAGAGAGCGCAGAGAGAGAGAGAGAGAGAGCGCAGAGAGAGAAATAAAGAGCGCAGAGAGAGAAATAAAGAGCGCAGAGAGAGAAATAAAGAGCGCAGAGAGAGAAATAAAGAGCGCAGAGAAAGAAAGAGCGCAGAGAGAGAGAAAGAAAGAGCGCAGAGAGAGAGAAAGAAAGAGCGCAGAGAGAGAAAGAAAGAGCGCAAAGAGAGAAAAAAAGAGCGCAAAGAGAGAAAGAAAGAGCGCAGAGAGAAAGAAAGAGCGCAGAGAGAGAGAGCGCAGAGAGAGAAAGAGAAAGAAAGAGCGCCGAGAGAGAGAGCGCAGAGAGAGAGAAAGAGAAAGAAAGTGCGCAGAGAGAGAGAGCGCAGAGAGAAAGAGAGCGCAGAGAGAGAGAGAGAAAGAGCGCAGAGAGAGAGAGAGAGCGTAGAGAGAGAAAGAGAAAGAAAGAGCGCAGAGAGAGAAAGAGCGCAGAGAGAGAGAGCGCAGAGAGAGAGAGCGCAGAGAGAGAGAGCGCAGAGAGAGAGAGCGCAGAGAGAGAGAGCGCAGAGAGAGAGAGCACAGAGAGAGAGCGCAGAGAGAGAGAGCGCAGAGAGAGAAAGAAAGAGCGCAGAGAGAAAGAAAGAGCGCAGAGAGAGAGAAAGAAAGAGCGCAGAGAGAGAAAGAAAGAGCGCAAAGAGAAAAAAAGAGCGCAGAGAGAAAGAAAGAGTGCAGAGAGAAAGAGAGCGCAGAGAGATAGAGCGCAGAGAGATAGAGCGCAGAGAGAGAAAGAGAAAGAAAGAGCGCAGAGAAAGAGAAAGAAAGAGTGCAGAGAGAGAGAGAGCGCAGAGAGAGAGAGAAAGAAAGAGCGCAGAGAGAAAGAAAGAGCGCAGAGAGAGAGAAAGAAAGAGCGCAGAGAGAGAGCGCAGAGAGAGAGAGAACGAGCGCAGAGAGAGAGAGAACGAGCGCAGAGAGAGAAAGAAAGAGCGCAGAGAGAGAAAGAAAGAGCGCAGAGAGAGAAAGAAAGAGCGCAGAGAGAGAAAGAAAGAGCGTAGAGAAAAAAAGAGCGCAAAGAGAGAGAGAGGAAGAAAGAGCACAGACAGAGAAAGAAAGAGCGCAGAGAGAGAGAGAGCGCAGAGAGAGAAAGAGCGCAGAGAGAGAAAGAGCGCAGAGAGAGAAAGAGCGCAGAGAGAGAAAGAGCGCAGAGAGAGAAAGAGCACAAAGAGAGAGAAAGAGCACAGAGAGAAAGAAAGAGCGCAGAGAGAGAAAGAAAGAGCGCAGAGAGAAAGAAAGAGCGCAGAGAGAGAGAAAGAAAGAGCGCAGAGAGAGAGCGCAGAGAGAGAAAGAAAGAGCGCAGAGAGAGAAAGAAAGAGCGCAGAGAGAGAAAGAAAGAGCGCAAAGAGAAAAAAAGAGCGCAGAGAGAAAGAAAGAGTGCAGAGAGAAAGAGAGCGCAGAGAGATAGAGCGCAGAGAGATAGAGCGCAGAGAGAGAAAGAGAAAGAACGAGCGCAGAGAGAGAGAGAGCGCAGAGAGAGAGAGAAAGAAAGAGCGCAGAGAGAGAGAAAGTAAGAGTGCAGAGAGAAAGAAAGAGCGCAGAGAGAAAGAAAGAAAGAGCGCAGAGAGAGAGAAAGAAAGAGCGCAGAGAGAGAGAGCGCAGAGAGAAAGAGCGCAGAGAGAGAAAGAAAGAGCGCAGAGAGAGAAAGAAAGAGCGCAGAGAGAGAAAGAAAGAGCGCAGAGAGAGAGAAAGAAAGAGCGCAGAGAGAGAGCGCAGAGAGAGAGCGCAGAGAGAGAAATAAAGAGCGCAGAGAGAGAAAGAAAGAGCGCAGAGAGAGAGAGAAAGAAAGAGCGCAGAGAGAGAGAGAAAGAAAGAGCGCAGAGAGAAAGAAAGAAAGAGCGCAGAGAGAGAGAGAGAGAGAGCGCGCAGAGAGAGAGGAAGAAAGAGCGCAGAGAGAGAAAGAGAGCGCAGACAGAGAGAGAGAGAGCGCAGAGAAAGAAAGTGCGCAGAGAGAGAAAGAAAGAGCGCAGAGAGAGAGAAAGAGTGCAGAGAGAGAGAGCGCAGAGAGAGAGAAAGAGCGCAGAGAGAGAGAGAGAGTGCAGAGAGAGAGAGAAAGAGCGCAGAGAGAGAGAGAAAGAAAGAGCGCAGAGAGAAAGAGTGCAGAGAGAGAGAAAGTGCGCAGACAGAAAGAAAGAGCGCAGAGAGAAAGAAAGAAAGAGCGCAGAGAGAGAAAGAGAGCGCAGAGAGAGAAAGAAAGAGCGCAGAGAGAGAAAGAAAGAACGCAGAGAGAGAGAAAGAAATAGCGCAGAGAGAGAAAGAAAGAGCGCAGAGAGAGAGAAAGAAAGAGCGCAGAGAGAGAAAGAAAGAGCGCAGAGAGAGAAAGAGAGCGCAGAGAGAGAGAGAGAGCGCAGAGAAAGAAAGAGCGCAGAGAGAGAGAGAAAGAGCGCAGAGAAAGAAAGAGCGCAGAGAGAGAGAGAAAGAGCGCAGAGAGAGAAAGAGAGCGCAGAGAGAGAGAGAGAGCGCAGAGAAAGAAAGAGCGCAGAGAGAGAGAGAAAGAGCGCAGAGAAAGAAAGAGCGCAGAGAGAGAGAGAGCGCAGAGAGAGAGAGAAAGAAAGAGCGCAGAGAGAGAAAGAAAGAGCGCAGAGAGAAAGAAAGAGCGCAGAGAGAGAGAAAGAAAGAGCGCAGAGAGAGAGCGCAGAGAGAGAGAGAACGAGCGCAGAGAGAGAAAGAAAGAGCGCAGAGAGAGAAAGAAAGAGCGCAGAGAGAGAAAGAAAGAGCGTAGAGAAAAAAAGAGCGCAAAGAGAGAGAGAGGAAGAAAGAGCGCAGACAGAGAAAGAAAGAGCGCAGAGAGAGAGAGAGCGCAGAGAGAGAAAGAGCGCAGAGAGAGAAAGAGCGCAGAGAGAGAAAGAGCGCAGAGAGAGAAAGAGCGCAGAGAGAGAAAGAGCACAGAGAGAGAGAAAGAGCACAGAGAGAAAGAAAGAGCGCAGAGAGAGAAAGAAAGAGCGCAGAGAGAAAGAAAGAGCGCAGAGAGAGAGAAAGAAAGAGCGCAGAGAGAGAGCGCAGAGAGAGAAAGAAAGAGCGCAGAGAGAGAAAGAAAGAGCGCAGAGAGAGAAAGAAAGAGCGCAAAGAGAAAAAAAGAGCGCAGAGAGAAAGAAAGAGTGCAGAGAGAAAGAGAGCGCAGAGAGATAGAGCGCAGAGAGATAGAGCGCAGAGAGAGAAAGAGAAAGAACGAGCGCAGAGAGAGAGAGAGCGCAGAGAGAGAGAGAAAGAAAGAGCGCAGAGAGAGAGAAAGTAAGAGTGCAGAGAGAAAGAAAGAGCGCAGAGAGAAAGAAAGAAAGAGCGCAGAGAGAGAGAAAGAAAGAGCGCAGAGAGAGAGAGCGCAGAGAGAAAGAGCGCAGAGAGAGAAAGAAAGAGCGCAGAGAAAGAAAGAGCGCAGAGAGAGAAAGAAAGAGCGCAGAGAGAGAAAGAAAGAGCGCAGAGAGAGAGAAAGAAAGAGGGCAGAGAGAGAGCGCAGAGAGAGAGCGCAGAGAGAGAAATAAAGAGCGCAGAGAGAGAAAGAAAGAGCGCAGAGAGAGAGAGAAAGAAAGAGCGCAGAGAGAGAGAGAAAGAAAGAGCGCAGAGAGAAAGAAAGAAAGAGCGCAGAGAGAGAGAGAGAGAGCGCGCAGAGAGAGAGGAAGAAAGAGCGCAGAGAGAGAGAAAGAGCGCAGAGAGAAAGAGAGCGCAGACAGAGAGAGAGAGAGCGCAGAGAAAGAAAGTGCGCAGAGAGAGAAAGAAAGAGCGCAGAGAGAGAGAAAGAGTGCAGAGAGAGAGAGCGCAGAGAGAGAGAGAGAGTGCAGAGAGAGAGAGAAAGAGCGCAGAGAGAGAGAGAAAGAAAGAGCGCAGAGAGAAAGAGTGCAGAGAGAGAGAAAGTGCGCAGACAGAAAGAAAGAGCGCAGAGAGAAAGAAAGAAAGAGCGCAGAGAGAGAAAGAGAGCGCAGAGAGAGAAAGAAAGAGCGCAGAGAGAGAAAGAAAGAACGCAGAGAGAGAGAAAGAAATAGCGCAGAGAGAGAAAGAAAGAGCGCAGAGAGAGAGAAAGAAAGAGCGCAGAGAGAGAAAGAAAGAGCGCAGAGAGAGAAAGAGAGCGCAGAGAGAGAGAGAGAGAGCGCAGAGAAAGAAAGAGCGCAGAGAGAGAGAGAAAGAGCGCAGAGAAAGAAAGAGCGCAGAGAGAGAGAGAAAGAAAAAGCGCAGAGAGAGAGAAAGAAAGAGCGCAGAGAGAGAGAAAGAAAGAGCGCAGAGAGAGAGAGCGCAGAGAGAGGAAGAAAGAGCGCAGAGAGAGAGCACAGAGAGAAAGAGAGCGCAGAGAGAAAGAGAGCGCAGAGAGAAAGAGAGCGCAGACAGAGAGAGAGAAATAAAGAGCGCAGAGAGAGAGAAAGAGAGAGCGCAGAGAGAGAGAGAGAGAGCGCAGAGAGAGAAATAAAGAGCGCAGAGAGAGAAATAAAGAGCGCAGAGAGAGAAATAAAGAGCGCAGAGAGAGAAATAAAGAGCGCAGAGAAAGAAAGAGCGCAGAGAGAGAGAAAGAAAGAGCGCAGAGAGAGAGAAAGAAAGAGCGCAGAGAGAGAAAGAAAGAGCGCAAAGAGAGAAAAAAAGAGCGCAAAGAGAGAAAGAAAGAGCGCAGAGAGAGAGAGCGCAGAGAGAGAAAGAGAAAGAAAGAGCGCCGAGAGAGAGAGCGCAGAGAGAGAGAAAGAGAAAGAAAGTGCGCAGAGAGAGAGAGCGCAGAGAGAAAGATAGAGCGCAGAGAGAGAGAGAGAAAGAGCGCAGAGAGAGAGAGAGAGCGTAGAGAGAGAAAGAGAAAGAAAGAGCGCAGAGAGAGAAAGAGCGCAGAGAGAGAGAGAGTGCAGAGAGAGAGAGCGCAGAGAGAGAGAGCGCAGAGAGAGAGAGCGCAGAGAGAGAGAGCGCAGAGAAAGAAAGAGCGCAGAGAGAAAGAAAGAGCGCAGAGAGAGAGAAAGAAAGAGCGCAGAGAGAGAGCGCAGAGAGAGAAATAAAGAGCGCAGAGAGAGAAAGAAAGAGCGCAGAGAGAGAAAGAAAGAGCGCAGAGAGAGAGAAAGTAAGAGTGCAGAGAGAAAGAAAGAGCGCAGAGAGAAAGAAAGAAAGAGCGCAAAGAGAGAAAAAAAGAGCGCAGAGAGAAAGAAAGAGCGCAGAGAGAGAAAGAAAGAGCGCAGAGAGAGAGAGGAAGAAAGAGCGCAGAGAGAGAGAAAGAAAGAGCGCTTAGAGAGAGAGCGCAGAGAGAGAGAAAGAAAGAGCGCAGAGAGAGAGAAAGTAAGAGTGCAGAGAGAAAGAAAGAGCGCAAAGAGAGAGAGAGGAAGAAAGAGCGCAGACAGAGAAAGAAAGAGCGCAGAGAGAGAAAGAAAGAGCGCAGAGAGAGAAAGAAAGAGCGCAGAGAGAGACAGAGCGCAGAGAGAGACAGAGCGCAGAGAGAGACAGAGCGCAGAGAGAGACAGAGCGCAGAGAGAGAGCGCAGAGAGAGAAATAAAGAGCGCAGAGAGAGAAATAAAGAGCGCAGAGAGAGAAAGAAAGAGCGCAAAGAGAAAAAAAGAGCGCAGAGAGAAAGAAAGAGTGCAGAGAGAAAGAGAGCGCAGAGAGAGAGAGCGCAGAGAGAGAAAGAGAAAGAAAGAGCGCAGAGAAAGAGAAAGAAAGAGCGCAGAGAGAGAGAGAGAAAGAAAGAGCGCAGAGAGAGAGAAAGTAAGAGTGCAGAGAGAAAGAAAGAGCGCAGAGAGAAAGAAAGAAAGAGCGCAAAGAGAGAAAAAAAGAGCGCAGAGAGAAAGAAAGAGCGCAGAGAGAGAAAGAAAGAGCGCAGAGAGAGAGAGGAAGAAAGAGCGCAGAGAGAGAGAAAGAAAGAGCGCTTAGAGAGAGAGCGCAGAGAGAGAGAAAGAAAGAGCGCAGAGAGAGAGAAAGTAAGAGTGCAGAGAGAAAGAAAGAGCGCAAAGAGAGAGAGAGGAAGAAAGAGCGCAGACAGAGAAAGAAAGAGCGCAGAGAGAGAAAGAAAGAGCGCAGAGAGAGACAGAGCGCAGAGAGAGACAGAGCGCAGAGAGAGACAGAGCGCAGAGAGAGACAGAGCGCAGAGAGAGAAAGAGCGCAGAGAGAGAAAGAGCGCAGAGAGAGAAAGAGCGCAGAGAGAGAAAGAGCGCAGAGAGAGAAAGAGCACAGAGAGAGAAAGAGCACAGAGAGAGAGAAAGAAAGAGCGCAGAGAGAGAAAGAAAGAGCGCAGAGAGAAAGAAAGAGCGCAGAGAGAGAGAAAGAAAGAGCGCAGAGAGAGAGCGCAGAGAGAGAAATAAAGAGCGCAGAGAGAGAAAGAAAGAGCGCAGAGAGAGAAAGAAAGAGCGCAGAGAGAGAAAGAGAGCGCAGAGAGAGAAAGAGAGCGCAGAGAGAGAGAGAGAGAGCGCAGAGAGAGAGAGAGAGAGCGCAGAGAAAGAAAGAGCGCAGAGAGAGAGAGAAAAAGCGCAGAGAGGGAGAAAGAAAGAGCGCAGAGAGAGAGAAAGAAAGAGCGCAGAGAGAGAGAGGGCGCAGAGAGAGAGAGAGCGCAGAGAGAGGAAGAAAGAGCGCAGAGAGAGAGAGAAAGAGTGCAGAGAGAAAGAGAGCGCAGAGAGAAAGAGAGCGCAGAGAGAAAGAGAGCGCAGACAGAGAGAGAGCGCAGAGAGAGAAAGAAAGTGCGCAGAGAGAAAGAAAGTGCGCAGAGAGAAAGAAAGAGCGCAGAGAGAGAGAAAGAAAGAGCACAGAGAGAGAGCGCAGAGAGAGAGAGAGAGCGCAGAGAGAGAGAAATAAAGAGCGCAGAGAGAGAAATAAAGAGCGCAGAGAGAGAGAAATAAAGAGCGCAGAGAGAGAGAAAGAAAGAGCGCAGAGAGAGAGCGCAGAGAGAGAGAGAGAGAGCGCAGAGAGAGAAATAAAGAGCGCAGAGAGAGAGAGAGAGAGCGCAGAGAGAGAAATAAAGAGCGCAGAGAGAGAAATAAAGAGCGCAGAGAAAGAAAGAGCGCAGAGAGAGAGAAAGAAAGAGCGCAGAGAGAGAGAAAGAAAGAGCGCAGAGAGAGAAAGAAAGAGCGCAAAGAGAGAAAAAAAGAGCGCAAAGAGAGAAAGAAAGAGCGCAGAGAGAAAGAAAGAGCGCAGAGAGAGAGAGCGCAGAGAGAAAGAAAGAGCGCCGAGAGAGAGAGCGCAGAGAGAGAGAAAGAGAAAGAAAGTGCGCAGAGAGAGAGAGCGCAGAGAGAAAGATAGAGCGCAGAGAGAGAGAGAGAAAGAGCGCAGAGAGAGAGAGAGCGTAGAGAGAGAAAGAGAAAGAAAGAGCGCAGAGAGAGAAAGAGCGCAGAGAGAGAGAGCGCAGAGAGAGAGAGCGCAGAGAGAGAAAGAAAGAGCGCAGAGAGAAAGAAAGAGCGCAGAGAGAGAGAAAGAAAGAGCGCAGAGAGAGAAAGAAAGAGCGCAAAGAGAAAAAAAAGAGCGCAGAGAGAAAGAAAGAGTGCAGAGAGAAAGAGAGCGCAGAGAGAT
The DNA here is from genome assembly GCF_040206685.1 of Ascaphus truei. Lineage (NCBI taxonomy): Eukaryota > Metazoa > Chordata > Amphibia > Anura > Ascaphidae > Ascaphus > Ascaphus truei. The sequence goes on from NW_027456939.1 coordinate 130,714, forward strand.
AGAGCGCAGAGAGATAGAGCGCAGAGAGAGAAAGAGAAAGAACGAGCGCAGAGAGAGAGAGAGCGCAGAGAGAGAGAGAAAGAAAGAGCGCAGAGAGAGAGAAAGTAAGAGTGCAGAGAGAAAGAAAGAGCGCAGAGAGAAAGAAAGAAAGAGCGCAGAGAGAGAGAAAGAAAGAGCGCAGAGAGAGAGAGCGCAGAGAGAAAGAGCGCAGAGAGAGAAAGAAAGAGCGCAGAGAAAGAAAGAGCGCAGAGAGAGAAAGAAAGAGCGCAGAGAGAGAAAGAAAGAGCGCAGAGAGAGAGAAAGAAAGAGGGCAGAGAGAGAGCGCAGAGAGAGAGCGCAGAGAGAGAAATAAAGAGCGCAGAGAGAGAAAGAAAGAGCGCAGAGAGAGAGAGAAAGAAAGAGCGCAGAGAGAGAGAGAAAGAAAGAGCGCAGAGAGAAAGAAAGAAAGAGCGCAGAGAGAGAGAGAGAGAGCGCGCAGAGAGAGAGGAAGAAAGAGCGCAGAGAGAGAGAAAGAGCGCAGAGAGAAAGAGAGCGCAGACAGAGAGAGAGAGAGCGCAGAGAAAGAAAGTGCGCAGAGAGAGAAAGAAAGAGCGCAGAGAGAGAGAAAGAGTGCAGAGAGAGAGAGCGCAGAGAGAGAGAGAGAGTGCAGAGAGAGAGAGAAAGAGCGCAGAGAGAGAGAGAAAGAAAGAGCGCAGAGAGAAAGAGTGCAGAGAGAGAGAAAGTGCGCAGACAGAAAGAAAGAGCGCAGAGAGAAAGAAAGAAAGAGCGCAGAGAGAGAAAGAGAGCGCAGAGAGAGAAAGAAAGAGCGCAGAGAGAGAAAGAAAGAACGCAGAGAGAGAGAAAGAAATAGCGCAGAGAGAGAAAGAAAGAGCGCAGAGAGAGAGAAAGAAAGAGCGCAGAGAGAGAAAGAAAGAGCGCAGAGAGAGAAAGAGAGCGCAGAGAGAGAGAGAGAGAGCGCAGAGAAAGAAAGAGCGCAGAGAGAGAGAGAAAGAGCGCAGAGAAAGAAAGAGCGCAGAGAGAGAGAGAAAGAAAAAGCGCAGAGAGAGAGAAAGAAAGAGCGCAGAGAGAGAGAAAGAAAGAGCGCAGAGAGAGAGAGAGCGCAGAGAGAGGAAGAAAGAGCGCAGAGAGAGAGCACAGAGAGAAAGAGAGCGCAGAGAGAAAGAGAGCGCAGAGAGAAAGAGAGCGCAGACAGAGAGAGAGAAATAAAGAGCGCAGAGAGAGAGAAAGAGAGAGCGCAGAGAGAGAGAGAGAGAGCGCAGAGAGAGAAATAAAGAGCGCAGAGAGAGAAATAAAGAGCGCAGAGAGAGAAATAAAGAGCGCAGAGAGAGAAATAAAGAGCGCAGAGAAAGAAAGAGCGCAGAGAGAGAGAAAGAAAGAGCGCAGAGAGAGAGAAAGAAAGAGCGCAGAGAGAGAAAGAAAGAGCGCAAAGAGAGAAAAAAAGAGCGCAAAGAGAGAAAGAAAGAGCGCAGAGAGAGAGAGCGCAGAGAGAGAAAGAGAAAGAAAGAGCGCCGAGAGAGAGAGCGCAGAGAGAGAGAAAGAGAAAGAAAGTGCGCAGAGAGAGAGAGCGCAGAGAGAAAGATAGAGCGCAGAGAGAGAGAGAGAAAGAGCGCAGAGAGAGAGAGAGAGCGTAGAGAGAGAAAGAGAAAGAAAGAGCGCAGAGAGAGAAAGAGCGCAGAGAGAGAGAGAGTGCAGAGAGAGAGAGCGCAGAGAGAGAGAGCGCAGAGAGAGAGAGCGCAGAGAGAGAGAGCGCAGAGAAAGAAAGAGCGCAGAGAGAAAGAAAGAGCGCAGAGAGAGAGAAAGAAAGAGCGCAGAGAGAGAGCGCAGAGAGAGAAATAAAGAGCGCAGAGAGAGAAAGAAAGAGCGCAGAGAGAGAAAGAAAGAGCGCAGAGAGAGAGAAAGTAAGAGTGCAGAGAGAAAGAAAGAGCGCAGAGAGAAAGAAAGAAAGAGCGCAAAGAGAGAAAAAAAGAGCGCAGAGAGAAAGAAAGAGCGCAGAGAGAGAAAGAAAGAGCGCAGAGAGAGAGAGGAAGAAAGAGCGCAGAGAGAGAGAAAGAAAGAGCGCTTAGAGAGAGAGCGCAGAGAGAGAGAAAGAAAGAGCGCAGAGAGAGAGAAAGTAAGAGTGCAGAGAGAAAGAAAGAGCGCAAAGAGAGAGAGAGGAAGAAAGAGCGCAGACAGAGAAAGAAAGAGCGCAGAGAGAGAAAGAAAGAGCGCAGAGAGAGAAAGAAAGAGCGCAGAGAGAGACAGAGCGCAGAGAGAGACAGAGCGCAGAGAGAGACAGAGCGCAGAGAGAGACAGAGCGCAGAGAGAGAGCGCAGAGAGAGAAATAAAGAGCGCAGAGAGAGAAATAAAGAGCGCAGAGAGAGAAAGAAAGAGCGCAAAGAGAAAAAAAGAGCGCAGAGAGAAAGAAAGAGTGCAGAGAGAAAGAGAGCGCAGAGAGAGAGAGCGCAGAGAGAGAAAGAGAAAGAAAGAGCGCAGAGAAAGAGAAAGAAAGAGCGCAGAGAGAGAGAGAGAAAGAAAGAGCGCAGAGAGAGAGAAAGTAAGAGTGCAGAGAGAAAGAAAGAGCGCAGAGAGAAAGAAAGAAAGAGCGCAAAGAGAGAAAAAAAGAGCGCAGAGAGAAAGAAAGAGCGCAGAGAGAGAAAGAAAGAGCGCAGAGAGAGAGAGGAAGAAAGAGCGCAGAGAGAGAGAAAGAAAGAGCGCTTAGAGAGAGAGCGCAGAGAGAGAGAAAGAAAGAGCGCAGAGAGAGAGAAAGTAAGAGTGCAGAGAGAAAGAAAGAGCGCAAAGAGAGAGAGAGGAAGAAAGAGCGCAGACAGAGAAAGAAAGAGCGCAGAGAGAGAAAGAAAGAGCGCAGAGAGAGACAGAGCGCAGAGAGAGACAGAGCGCAGAGAGAGACAGAGCGCAGAGAGAGACAGAGCGCAGAGAGAGAAAGAGCGCAGAGAGAGAAAGAGCGCAGAGAGAGAAAGAGCGCAGAGAGAGAAAGAGCGCAGAGAGAGAAAGAGCACAGAGAGAGAAAGAGCACAGAGAGAGAGAAAGAAAGAGCGCAGAGAGAGAAAGAAAGAGCGCAGAGAGAAAGAAAGAGCGCAGAGAGAGAGAAAGAAAGAGCGCAGAGAGAGAGCGCAGAGAGAGAAATAAAGAGCGCAGAGAGAGAAAGAAAGAGCGCAGAGAGAGAAAGAAAGAGCGCAGAGAGAGAAAGAGAGCGCAGAGAGAGAAAGAGAGCGCAGAGAGAGAGAGAGAGAGCGCAGAGAGAGAGAGAGAGAGCGCAGAGAAAGAAAGAGCGCAGAGAGAGAGAGAAAAAGCGCAGAGAGGGAGAAAGAAAGAGCGCAGAGAGAGAGAAAGAAAGAGCGCAGAGAGAGAGAGAGCGCAGAGAGAGAGAGAGCGCAGAGAGAGGAAGAAAGAGCGCAGAGAGAGAGAGAAAGAGTGCAGAGAGAAAGAGAGCGCAGAGAGAAAGAGAGCGCAGAGAGAAAGAGAGCGCAGACAGAGAGAGAGCGCAGAGAGAGAAAGAAAGTGCGCAGAGAGAAAGAAAGTGCGCAGAGAGAAAGAAAGAGCGCAGAGAGAGAGAAAGAAAGAGCACAGAGAGAGAGCGCAGAGAGAGAGAGAGAGCGCAGAGAGAGAGAAATAAAGAGCGCAGAGAGAGAAATAAAGAGCGCAGAGAGAGAGAAATAAAGAGCGCAGAGAGAGAGAAAGAAAGAGCGCAGAGAGAGAGCGCAGAGAGAGAGAGAGAGAGCGCAGAGAGAGAAATAAAGAGCGCAGAGAGAGAGAGAGAGAGCGCAGAGAGAGAAATAAAGAGCGCAGAGAGAGAAATAAAGAGCGCAGAGAAAGAAAGAGCGCAGAGAGAGAGAAAGAAAGAGCGCAGAGAGAGAGAAAGAAAGAGCGCAGAGAGAGAAAGAAAGAGCGCAAAGAGAGAAAAAAAGAGCGCAAAGAGAGAAAGAAAGAGCGCAGAGAGAAAGAAAGAGCGCAGAGAGAGAGAGCGCAGAGAGAAAGAAAGAGCGCCGAGAGAGAGAGCGCAGAGAGAGAGAAAGAGAAAGAAAGTGCGCAGAGAGAGAGAGCGCAGAGAGAAAGATAGAGCGCAGAGAGAGAGAGAGAAAGAGCGCAGAGAGAGAGAGAGCGTAGAGAGAGAAAGAGAAAGAAAGAGCGCAGAGAGAGAAAGAGCGCAGAGAGAGAGAGCGCAGAGAGAGAAAGAGCGCAGAGAGAGAAAGAAAGAGCGCAGAGAGAAAGAAAGAGCGCAGAGAGAGAGAAAGAAAGAGCGCAGAGAGAGAAAGAAAGAGCGCAAAGAGAAAAAAAGAGCGCAGAGAGAAAGAAAGAGTGCAGAGAGAAAGAGAGCGCAGAGAGATAGAGCGCAGAGAGATAGAGCGCAGAGAGAGAAAGAGAAAGAAAGAGCGCAGAGAAAGAGAAAGAAAGAGCGCAGAGAGAGAGAGAGCGCAGAGAGAGAGAGAAAGAAAGAGCGCAGAGAGAGAAAGAAAGAGCGCAGAGAGAAAGAAAGAGCGCAGAGAGAGAAAGAAAGAGCGCAGAGAGAGAGCGCAGAGAGAGAAAGAACGAGCGCAGAGAGAGAAAGAACGAGCGCAGAGAGAGAAAGAAAGAGCGCAGAGAGAGAAAGAAAGAGCGTAGAGAAAAAAAGAGCGCAAAGAGAGAGAGAGGAAGAAAGAGCGCAGACAGAGAAAGAAAGAGCGCAGAGAGAGAGAGAGCGCAGAGAGAGAAAGAGCGCAGAGAGAGAGAGAGCGCAGAGAGAGAAAGAGCGCAGAGAGAGAAAGAGCGCAGAGAGAGAAAGAGCGCAGAGAGAGAAAGAGCGCAGAGAGAGAGAAAGAGCACAGAGAGAGAGAAAGAAAGAGCGCAGAGAGAGAGAAAGAAAGAGCGCAGAGAGAGAAAGAAAGAGCGCAGAGAGAAAGAAAGAGCGCAGAGAGAGAGAAAGAAAGAGCGCAGAGAGAGAGCGCAGAGAGAGAAAGAAAGAGCGCAGAGAGAGAAAGAAAGAGCGCAGAGAGAGAAAGAAAGAGCGCAAAGAGAAAAAAAGAGCGCAGAGAGAAAGAAAGAGTGCAGAGAGAAAGAGAGCGCAGAGAGATAGAGCGCAGAGAGATAGAGCGCAGAGAGAGAAAGAGAAAGAAAGAGCGCAGAGAAAGAGAACGAGCGCAGAGAGAGAGAGAGCGCAGAGAGAGAGAGAAAGAAAGAGCGCAGAGAGAAAGTAAGAGTGCAGAGAGAAAGAAAGAGCGCAGAGAGAAAGAAAGAAAGAGCGCAGAGAGAGAAAGAAAGAGCGCAGAGAGAGAAAGAAAGAGCGCAGAGAGAGAGAAAGAAAGAGCGCAGAGAGAGAGCGCAGAGAGAGAGCGCAGAGAGAGAAATAAAGAGCGCAGAGAGAGAAAAAGAAAGAGCGCAGAGAGAGAGAGAAAAAAGAGCGCAGAGAGAGAGAGAAAGAAAGAGCGCAGAGAGAGAAAGAGAGCGCAGAGAGAGAAAGAGAGCGCAGAGAGAGAGAGAGAGAGAGCGCAGAGAAAGAAAGAGCGCAGAGAGAGAGAGAAAAAGCGCAGAGAGGGAGAAAGAAAGAGCGCAGAGAGAGAGAAAGAAAGAGCGCAGAGAGAGAGAGAGCGCAGAGAGAGAGAGAGCGCAGAGAGAGAGAGAGCGCAGAGAGAGAGAGAGCGCAGAGAGAGGAAGAAAGAGCGCAGAGAGAGGAAGAAAGAGCGCAGAGAGAGAGAGAAAGAGCGCAGAGAGAAAGAGAGCGCAGAGAGAAAGAGAGCGCAGACAGAGAGAGAGCGCAGAGAGAGAAAGAAAGTGCGCAGAGAGAAAGAAAGAGCGCAGAGAGAGAGAAAGAAAGAGCACAGAGAGAGAGAGAGAGCGCAGAGAGAGAGAGAGAGCGCAGAGAGAGAGAAATAAAGAGCGCAGAGAGAGAAATAAAGAGCGCAGAGAGAGAGAAATAAAGAGCGCAGAGAGAGAGAAAGAGCGCAGAGAGAGAGCGCAGAGAGAGAGAGAGAGAGAGCGCAGAGAGAGAAATAAAGAGCGCAGAGAGAGAAATAAAGAGCGCAGAGAGAGAAATAAAGAGCGCAGAGAGAGAAATAAAGAGCGCAGAGAAAGAAAGAGCGCAGAGAGAGAGAAAGAAAGAGCGCAGAGAGAGAGAAAGAAAGAGCGCAGAGAGAGAAAGAAAGAGCGCAAAGAGAGAAAAAAAGAGCGCAAAGAGAGAAAGAAAGAGCGCAGAGAGAAAGAAAGAGCGCAGAGAGAGAGAGCGCAGAGAGAGAAAGAGAAAGAAAGAGCGCAGAGAGAGAGAAAGAGAAAGAAAGTGCGCAGAGAGAGAGAGCGCAGAGAGAAAGATAGAGCGCAGAGAGAGAGAGAGAAAGAGCGCAGAGAGAGAGAGAGAGCGTAGAGAGAGAAAGAGAAAGAAAGAGCGCAGAGAGAGAAAGAGCGCAGAGAGAGAGAGCGCAGAGAGAGAGAGCGCAGAGAGAGAGAGCACAGAGAGAGAGAGCGCAGAGAGAGAGAGCGCAGAGAGAGAAAGAAAGAGCGCAGAGAGAAAGAAAGAGCGCAGAGAGAGAGAAAGAAAGAGTGCAGAGAGAGAGAGAGCGCAGAGAGAGAGAGAAAGAAAGAGCGCAGAGAGAAAGAAAGAGCGCAGAGAGAGAGAAAGAAAGAGCGCAGAGAGAGAGCGCAGAGAGAGAGAGAACGAGCGCAGAGAGAGAAAGAAAGAGCGCAGAGAGAGAAAGAAAGAGCGCAGAGAGAGAAAGAAAGAGCGCAGAGAGAGAAAGAAAGAGCGTAGAGAAAAAAAGAGCGCAAAGAGAGAGAGAGGAAGAAAGAGCACAGACAGAGAAAGAAAGAGCGCAGAGAGAGAGAGAGCGCAGAGAGAGAAAGAGCGCAGAGAGAGAAAGAGCGCAGAGAGAGAAAGAGCGCAGAGAGAGAAAGAGCGCAGAGAGAGAAAGAGCACAGAGAGAGAGAAAGAGCACAGAGAGAAAGAAAGAGCGCAGAGAGAGAAAGAAAGAGCGCAGAGAGAAAGAAAGAGCGCAGAGAGAGAGAAAGAAAGAGCGCAGAGAGAGAGCGCAGAGAGAGAAAGAAAGAGCGCAGAGAGAGAAAGAAAGAGCGCAAAGAGAAAAAAAGAGCGCAGAGAGAAAGAAAGAGTGCAGAGAGAAAGAGAGCGCAGAGAGATAGAGCGCAGAGAGATAGAGCGCAGAGAGAGAAAGAGAAAGAACGAGCGCAGAGAGAGAGAGAGCGCAGAGAGAGAGAGAAAGAAAGAGCGCAGAGAGAGAGAAAGTAAGAGTGCAGAGAGAAAGAAAGAGCGCAGAGAGAAAGAAAGAAAGAGCGCAGAGAGAGAGAAAGAAAGAGCGCAGAGAGAGAGAGCGCAGAGAGAAAGAGCGCAGAGAGAGAAAGAAAGAGCGCAGAGAAAGAAAGAGCGCAGAGAGAGAAAGAAAGAGCGCAGAGAGAGAAAGAAAGAGCGCAGAGAGAGAGAAAGAAAGAGGGCAGAGAGAGAGCGCAGAGAGAGAGCGCAGAGAGAGAAATAAAGAGCGCAGAGAGAGAAAGAAAGAGCGCAGAGAGAGAGAGAAAGAAAGAGCGCAGAGAGAGAGAGAAAGAAAGAGCGCAGAGAGAAAGAAAGAAAGAGCGCAGAGAGAGAGAGAGAGAGAGAGCGCGCAGAGAGAGAGGAAGAAAGAGCGCAGAGAGAGAAAGAGTGCGCAGACAGAGAGAGAGAGAGAGCGCAGAGAAAGAAAGTGCGCAGAGAGAGAAAGAAAGAGCGCAGAGAGAGAGAAAGAGTGCAGAGAGAGAGAGCGCAGAGAGAGAGAAAGAGCGCAGAGAGAGAGAGAGAGTGCAGAGAGAGAGAGAAAGAGCGCAGAGAGAGAGAGAAAGAAAGAGCGCAGAGAGAAAGAGTGCAGAGAGAGAGAAAGTGCGCAGACAGAAAGAAAGAGCGCAGAGAGAAAGAAAGAAAGAGCGCAGAGAGAGAAAGAGAGCGCAGAGAGAGAAAGAAAGAGCGCAGAGAGAGAAAGAAAGAACGCAGAGAGAGAGAAAGAAATAGCGCAGAGAGAGAAAGAAAGAGCGCAGAGAGAGAGAAAGAAAGAGCGCAGAGAGAGAAAGAAAGAGCGCAGAGAGAGAAAGAGAGCGCAGAGAGAGAGAGAGAGCGCAGAGAAAGAAAGAGCGCAGAGAGAGAGAGAAAGAGCGCAGAGAAAGAAAGAGCGCAGAGAGAGAGAGAGCGCAGAGAGAGAGAGAAAGAAAGAGCGCAGAGAGAGAAAGAAAGAGCGCAGAGAGAAAGAAAGAGCGCAGAGAGAGAGAAAGAAAGAGCGCAGAGAGAGAGCGCAGAGAGAGAGAGAACGAGCGCAGAGAGAGAAAGAAAGAGCGCAGAGAGAGAAAGAAAGAGCGCAGAGAGAGAAAGAAAGAGCGTAGAGAAAAAAAGAGCGCAAAGAGAGAGAGAGGAAGAAAGAGCGCAGACAGAGAAAGAAAGAGCGCAGAGAGAGAAAGAGCGCAGAGAGAGAAAGAGCGCAGAGAGAGATAGAGCGCAGAGAGAGAAAGAGCACAGAGAGAGAGAAAGAGCACAGAGAGAAAGAAAGAGCGCAGAGAGAGAAAGAAAGAGCGCAGAGAGAAAGAAAGAGCGCAGAGAGAGAGAAAGAAAGAGCGCAGAGAGAGAGTGCAGAGAGAGAAAGAAAGAGCGCAGAGAGAGAAAGAAAGAGCGCAGAGAGAGAAAGAAAGAGCGCAAAGAGAAAAAAAGAGCGCAGAGAGAAAGAAAGAGTGCAGAGAGAAAGAGAGCGCAGAGAGATAGAGCGCAGAGAGATAGAGCGCAGAGAGAGAAAGAGAAAGAACGAGCGCAGAGAGAGAGAGAGCGCAGAGAGAGAGAGAAAGAAAGAGCGCAGAGAGAGAGAAAGTAAGAGTGCAGAGAGAAAGAAAGAGCGCAGAGAGAAAGAAAGAAAGAGCGCAGAGAGAGAGAAAGAAAGAGCGCAGAGAGAGAGAGCGCAGAGAGAAAGAGCGCAGAGAGAGAAAGAAAGAGCGCAGAGAAAGAAAGAGCGCAGAGAGAGAAAGAAAGAGCGCAGAGAGAGAAAGAAAGAGCGCAGAGAGAGAGAAAGAAAGAGCGCAGAGAGAGAGCGCAGAGAGAGAGCGCAGAGAGAGAAATAAAGAGCGCAGAGAGAGAAAGAAAGAGCGCAGAGAGAGAGAGAAAGAAAGAGCGCAGAGAGAGAGAGAAAGAAAGAGCGCAGAGAGAAAGAAAGAAAGAGCGCAGAGAGAGAGAGAGAGAGAGCGCGCAGAGAGAGAGGAAGAAAGAGCGCAGAGAGAGAGAGAAAGAGCGCAGAGAGAAAGAGAGCGCAGACAGAGAGAGAGAGAGCGCAGAGAAAGAAAGTGCGCAGAGAGAGAAAGAAAGAGCGCAGAGAGAGAGAAAGAGTGCAGAGAGAGAGAGCGCAGAGAGAGAGAAAGAGCGCAGAGAGAGAGAGAGAGTGCAGAGAGAGAGAGAGAGAGCGCAGAGAGAGAGAGAAAGAAAGAGCGCAGAGAGAAAGAGTGCAGAGAGAGAGAAAGTGCGCAGACAGAAAGAAAGAGCGCAGAGAGAAAGAAAGAAAGAGCGCAGAAAGAGAAAGAGAGCGCAGAGAGAGAAAGAAAGAGCGCAGAGAGAGAAAGAAAGAACGCAGAGAGAGAGAAAGAAATAGCGCAGAGAGAGAAAGAAAGAGCGCAGAGAGAGAGAAAGAAAGAGCGCAGAGAGAGAAAGAAAGAGCGCAGAGAGAGAAAGAGAGCGCAGAGAGAGAGAGAGAGAGCGCAGAGAAAGAAAGAGCGCAGAGAGAGAGAGAAAGAGCGCAGAGAAAGAAAGAGCGCAGAGAGAGAGAGAAAGAAAAAGCGCAGAGAGAGAGAAAGAAAGAGCGCAGAGAGAGAGAAAGAAAGAGCGCAGAGAGAGAGAGCGCAGAGAGAGGAAGAAAGAGCGCAGAGAGAGAGCACAGAGAGAAAGAGAGCGCAGAGAGAAAGAGAGCGCAGAGAGAAAGAGAGCGCAGACAGAGAGAGAGAAATAAAGAGCGCAGAGAGAGAGAAAGAGAGAGCGCAGAGAGAGAGAGAGAGAGCGCAGAGAGAGAAATAAAGAGCGCAGAGAGAGAAATAAAGAGCGCAGAGAGAGAAATAAAGAGCGCAGAGAAAGAAAGAGCGCAGAGAGAGAGAAAGAAAGAGCGCAGAGAGAGAGAAAGAAAGAGCGCAGAGAGAGAAAGAAAGAGCGCAAAGAGAGAAAAAAAGAGCGCAAAGAGAGAAAGAAAGAGCGCAGAGAGAGAGAGCGCAGAGAGAGAAAGAGAAAGAAAGAGCGCCGAGAGAGAGAGCGCAGAGAGAGAGAAAGAGAAAGAAAGTGCGCAGAGAGAGAGAGCGCAGAGAGAAAGATAGAGCGCAGAGAGAGAGAGAGAAAGAGCGCAGAGAGAGAGAGAGAGCGTAGAGAGAGAAAGAGAAAGAAAGAGCGCAGAGAGAGAAAGAGCGCAGAGAGAGAGAGAGCGCAGAGAGAGAGAGCGCAGAGAGAGAGAGCGCAGAGAGAGAGAGCGCAGAGAGAGAGAGCGCAGAGAGAGAGAGCGCAGAGAGAGAGAGCGCAGAGAAAGAAAGAGCGCAGAGAGAAAGAAAGAGCGCAGAGAGAGAGAAAGAAAGAGCGCAGAGAGAGAGCGCAGAGAGAGAAATAAAGAGCGCAGAGAGAGAAAGAAAGAGCGCAGAGAGAGAAAGAAAGAGCGCAAAGAGAAAAAAAGAGCGCAGAGAGAAAGAAAGAGTGCAGAGAGAAAGAGAGCGCAGAGAGATAGAGCGCAGAGAGATAGAGCGCAGAGAGAGAAAGAGAAAGAAAGAGCGCAGAGAAAGAGAAAGAAAGAGCGCAGAGAGAGAGAGAGCGCAGAGAGAGAGAGAAAGAAAGAGCGCAGAGAGAGAGAAAGTAAGAGTGCAGAGAGAAAGAAAGAGCGCAGAGAGAAAGAAAGAAAGAGCGCAGAGAGAAAGAAAGAAAGAGCGCAGAGAGAGAGAAAGAAAGAGCGCAGAGAGAGAGAGCGCAGAGAGAAAGAGCGCAGAGAGAGAAAGAAAGAGCGCAGAGAAAGAAAGAGCGCAGAGAGAGAAAGAAAGAGCGCAGAGAGAGAAAGAAAGAGCGCAGAGAGAGAGAAAGAATGAGCGCAGAGAGAGAGCGCAGAGAGAGAGCGCAGAGAGAGAAATAAAGAGCGCAGAGAGAGAAATAAAGAGCGCAGAGAGAGAAAGAAAGAGCGCAGAGAGAGAAAGAAAGAGCGCAGAGAGAGAAAGAAAGAGCGCAGAGAGAGAGAGAAAGAAAGAGCGCAGAGAGAGAGAGAAAGAAAGAGCGCAGAGAGAAAGAAAGAAAGAGCGCAGAGAGAGAGAGAGAGAGCGCGCAGAGAGAGAGGAAGAAAGAGCGCAGAGAGAGAGAGAAAGAGCGCAGAGAGAAAGAGAGCGCAGACAGAGAGAGCGAGAGCGCAGAGAAAGAAAGTGCGCAGAGAGAGAGAAAGAAAGAGCGCAGAGAGAGAGAAAGAGTGCAGAGAGAGAGAGCGCAGAGAGAGAGAAAGAGCGCAGAGAGAGAGAGAGTGCAGAGAGAGAGAGAAAGAGCGCAGAGAGAGAGAGAAAGAAAGAGCGCAGAGAGAAAGAGTGCAGAGAGAGAGAAAGTGCGCAGACAGAAAGAAAGAGCGCAGAGAGAAAGAAAGAAAGAGCGCAGAGAGAGAAAGAGAGCGCAGAGAGAGAAAGAAAGAGCGCAGAGAGAGAAAGAAAGAACGCAGAGAGAGAGAAAGAAATAGCGCAGAGAGAGAGAAAGAAAGAGCGCAGAGAGAGAGAAAGAAAGAGCGCAGAGAGAGAAAGAGAGCGCAGAGAGAGAGAGAGCGCAGAGAAAGAAAGAGCGCAGAGAGAGAGAGAAAGAAAAAGCGCAGAGAGAGAGAAAGAAAGAGCGCAGAGAGAGAGAAAGAAAGAGCGCAGAGAGAGAGAGAGAGCGCAGAGAGAGGAAGAAAGAGCGCAGAGAGAGAGCGCAGAGAGAGAGAGAGCGCAGAGAGAAAGAGAGAGCAGAGAGAAAGAGAGCGCAGAGAGAAAGAGAGCGCAGAGAGAAAGAGAGCGCAGACAGAGAGAGAGCGCAGAGAGAGAAAGAAAGTGCGCAGAGAGAAAGAAAGAGCGCAGAGAGAGAGAAAGAAAGAGCACAGAGAGAGAAAGAAAGAGCGCAGAGAGAGAGAAAGAAAGAGCGCAGAGAGAGAGCGCAGAGAGAGAGCGCAGAGAGAGAAATAAAGAGCGCAGAGAGAGAAAGAAAGAGCGCAGAGAGAGAGAGAAAGAAAGAGCGCAGAGAGAGAGAGAAAGAAAGAGCGCAGAGAGAAAGAAAGAAAGAGCGCAGAGAGAGAGAGAGAGAGCGCGCAGAGAGAGAGGAAGAAAGAGCGCAGAGAGAGAGAGAGAGCGCAGAGAGAAAGAGAGCGCAGACAGAGAGAGAGAGAGCGCAGAGAAAGAAAGTGCGCAGAGAGAGAAAGAAAGAGCGCAGAGAGAGAGAAAGAGTGCAGAGAGAGAGAGCGCAGAGAGAGAGAAAGAGCGCAGAGAGAGAGAGAGAGTGCAGAGAGAGAGAGAAAGAGCGCAGAGAGAGAGAGAAAGAAAGAGCGCAGAGAGAAAGAGTGCAGAGAGAGAGAAAGTGCGCAGACAGAAAGAAAGAGCGCAGAGAGAAAGAAAGAAAGAGCGCAGAGAGAGAAAGAGAGCGCAGAGAGAGAAAGAAAGAGCGCAGAGAGAGAAAGAAAGAACGCAGAGAGAGAGAAAGAAATAGCGCAGAGAGAAAAAGAAAGAGCGCAGAGAGAGAGAAAGAAAGAGCGCAGAGAGAGAAAGAAAGAGCGCAGAGAGAGAAAGAGAGCGCAGAGAGAGAGAGAGAGAGCGCAGAGAAAGAAAGAGCGCAGAGAGAGAGAGAAAGAGCGCAGAGAAAGAAAGAGCGCAGAGAGAGAGAGAAAGAAAAAGCGCAGAGAGAGAGAAAGAAAGAGCGCAGAGAGAGAGAAAGAAAGAGCGCAGAGAGAGAGAGAGCGCAGAGAGAGGAAGAAAGAGCGCAGAGAGAGAGCGCAGAGAGAGAGAGAGCACAGAGAGAAAGAGAGCGCAGAGAGAAAGAGAGCGCAGAGAGAAAGAGAGCGCAGACAGAGAGAGAGAAATAAAGAGCGCAGAGAGAGAGAAAGAGAGAGCGCAGAGAGAGAGAGAGAGAGCGCAGAGAGAGAAATAAAGAGCGCAGAGAGAGAAATAAAGAGCGCAGAGAGAGAAATAAAGAGCGCAGAGAGAGAGAGAGCGCAGAGAGAGAGAGAGCGCAGAGAGAGAGAGAGCGCAGAGAGAGAGAGAGAGCGCAGAGAGAGAGAGAGCGCAGAGAGAGGAAGAAAGAGCGCAGAGAGAGAGAGAAAGAGCGCAGAGAGAAAGAGAGCGCAGAGAGAAAGAGAGCGCAGAGAGAAAGAGAGCGCAGAGAGAAAGAGAGCGCAGACAGAGAGAGAGCGCAGAGAGAGAAAGAAAGTGCGCAGAGAGAAAGAAAGAGCGCAGAGAGAGAGAAAGAAAGAGCACAGAGAGAGAGAGAGAGCGCAGAGAGAGAGAGAGAGCGCAGAGAGAGAGAAATAAAGAGCGCAGAGAGAGAAATAAAGAGCGCAGAGAGAGAGAAATAAAGAGCGCAGAGAGAGAGAAAGAGCGCAGAGAGAGAGCGCAGAGAGAGAAATAAAGAGCGCAGAGAGAGAAATAAAGAGCGCAGAGAGAGAAATAAAGAGCGCAGAGAGAGAAATAAAGAGCGCAGAGAGAGAAATAAAGAGCGCAGAGAAAGAAAGAGCGCAGAGAGAGAGAAAGAAAGAGCGCAGAGAGAGAGAAAGAAAGAGCGCAGAGAGCAGAGAGAGAGAAAGAAAGAGCGCAGAGAGCAGAGAGAGAGAAAGAAAGAGCGCAGAGAGAGAGAAAGAAAGAGCGCAGAGAGAGAAAGAAAGAGCGCAGAGAGAGAAAGAAAGAGCGCAAAGAGAGAAAAAAAGAGCGCAAAGAGAGAAAGAAAGAGCGCAGAGAGAAAGAAAGAGCGCAGAGAGAGAGAGCGCAGAGAGAGAAAGAGAAAGAAAGAGCGCCGAGAGAGAGAGCGCAGAGAGAGAGAAAGAGAAAGAAAGTGCGCAGAGAGAGAGAGCGCAGAGAGAAAGATAGAGCGCAGAGAGAGAGAGAGAAAGAGCGCAGAGAGAGAGAGAGAGCGTAGAGAGAGAAAGAGAAAGAAAGAGCGCAGAGAGAGAAAGAGCGCAGAGAGAGAGAGCGCAGAGAGAGAGAGCGCAGAGAGAGAGAGCGCAGAGAGAGAGAGCGCAGAGAGAGAGAGCGCAGAGAGAGAGAGCGCAGAGAGAGAAAGAGCGCAGAGAGAGAAAGAAAGAGCGCAGAGAGAAAGAAAGAGCGCAGAGAGAGAGAAAGAAAGAGCGCAGAGAGAGAGCGCAGAGAGAGAAATAAAGAGCGCAGAGAGAGAAAGAAAGAGCGCAGAGAGAGAAAGAAAGAGCGCAAAGAGAAAAAAAGAGCGCAGAGAGAGAGATAGAGTGCAGAGAGAAAGAGCGCAGAGAGAGAAAGAGAAAGAACGAGCGCAGAGAGAGAGAGAGCGCAGAGAGAGAGAGAAAGAAAGAGCGCAGAGAGAGAGAAAGTAAGAGTGCAGAGAGAAAGAAAGAGCGCAGAGAGAAAGAAAGAAAGAGCGCAGAGAGAGAGAAAGAAAGAGCGCAGAGAGAGGAAGAAAGAGCGCAGAGAGAGAGAGAAAGAGCGCAGAGAGAAAGAGAGCGCAGAGAGAAAGAGAGCGCAGAGAGAAAGAGAGCGCAGAGAGAAAGAGAGCGCAGACAGAGAGAGAGCGCAGAGAGAGAAAGAAAGTGCGCAGAGAGAAAGAAAGAGCGCAGAGAGAGAGAAAGAAAGAGCACAGAGAGAGAGAGAGAGCGCAGAGAGAGAGAGAGAGCGCAGAGAGAGAGAAATAAAGAGCGCAGAGAGAGAAATAAAGAGCGCAGAGAGAAAGAAATAAAGAGCGCAGAGAGAGAGAAAGAGCGCAGAGAGAGAAATAAAGAGCGCAGAGAGAGAAATAAAGAGCGCAGAGAGAGAAATAAAGAGCGCAGAGAGAGAAATAAAGAGCGCAGAGAAAGAAAGAGCGCAGAGAGAGAGAAAGAAAGAGCGCAGAGAGAGAGAAAGAAAGAGCGCAGAGAGAGAGAAAGAAAGAGCGCAGAGAGAAAGAAAGAGCGCAGAGAGAAAGAGCGCAGAGAGAGAAAGAGAAAGAAAGAGCGCCGAGAGAGAGAGCGCAGAGAGAGAGAAAGAGAAAGAAAGTGCGCAGAGAGAGAGAGCGCAGAGAGAAAGATAGAGCGCAGAGAGAGAGAGAGAAAGAGCGCAGAGAGAGAGAGAGAGCGTAGAGAGAGAAAGAGAAAGAAAGAGCGCAGAGAGAGAAAGAGCGCAGAGAGAGAGAGCGCAGAGAGAGAGAGCGCAGAGAGAGAGAGCGCAGAGAGAGAGAGCGCAGAGAGAGAGAGCGCAGAGAGAGAGAGCGCAGAGAGAGAAAGAGCTCAGAGAGAGAAAGAAAGAGCGCAGAGAGAAAGAAAGAGCGCAGAGAGAGAGAAAGAAAGAGCGCAGAGAGAGAGCGCAGAGAGAGAAATAAAGAGCGCAGAGAGAGAGAGAGCGCAGAGAGAGAGAGAGCGCAGAGAGAGAGAGAGCGCAGAGAGAGAGAGAGCGCAGAGAGAGGAAGAAAGAGCGCAGAGAGAGAGAGAAAGAGCGCAGAGAGAAAGAGAGCGCAGAGAGAAAGAGAGCGCAGAGAGAAAGAGAGCGCAGAGAGAAAGAGAGCGCAGAGAGAAAGAGAGCGCAGAGAGAAAGAGAGCGCAGACAGAGAGAGAGCGCAGACAGAGAGAGAGCGCAGAGAGAGAAAGAAAGTGCGCAGAGAGAAAGAAAGAGCGCAGAGAGAGAGAAAGAAAGAGCACAGAGAGAGAGAGAGAGCGCAGAGAGAGAGAGAGAGCGCAGAGAGAGAGAGAGAGCGCAGAGAGAGAGAAATAAAGAGCGCAGAGAGAGAAATAAAGAGCGCAGAGAGAGAGAAATAAAGAGCGCAGAGAGAGAGAAAGAGCGCAGAGAGAGAGCGCAGAGAGAGAAATAAAGAGCGCAGAGAGAGAAATAAAGAGCGCAGAGAGAGAAATAAAGAGCGCAGAGAGAGAAATAAAGAGCGCAGAGAGAGAAATAAAGAGCGCAGAGAAAGAAAGAGCGCAGAGAGAGAGAAAGAAAGAGCGCAGAGAGAGAAAGAAAGAGCGCAAAGAGAGAAAAAAAGAGCGCAAAGAGAGAAAGAAAGAGCGCAGAGAGAAAGAAAGAGCGCAGAGAGAGAGAGCGCAGAGAGAGAAAGAGAAAGAAAGAGCGCCGAGAGAGAGAGCGCAGAGAGAGAGAAAGAGAAAGAAAGTGCGCAGAGAGAGAGAGCGCAGAGAGAAAGATAGAGCGCAGAGAGAGAGAGAGAAAGAGCGCAGAGAGAGAGAGAGAGCGTAGAGAGAGAAAGAGAAAGAAAGAGCGCAGAGAGAGAAAGAGCGCAGAGAGAGAGAGAGCGCAGAGAGAGAGAGCGCAGAGAGAGAGAGCGCAGAGAGAGAGAGCGCAGAGAGAGAGAGCGCAGAGAGAGAGAGCGCAGAGAGAGAAAGAGCGCAGAGAGAGAAAGAAAGAGCGCAGAGAGAAAGAAAGAGCGCAGAGAGAGAGAAAGAAAGAGCGCAGAGAGAGAGCGCAGAGAGAGAAATAAAGAGCGCAGAGAGAGAAAGAAAGAGCGCAGAGAGAGAAAGAAAGAGCGCAAAGAGAAAAAAAGAGCGCAGAGAGAAAGAAAGAGTGCAGAGAGAAAGAGAGCGCAGAGAGATAGAGCGCAGAGAGATAGAGCGCAGAGAGAGAAAGAGAAAGAACGAGCGCAGAGAGAGAGAGAGCGCAGAGAGAGAGAGAAAGAAAGAGCGCAGAGAGAGAGAAAGTAAGAGTGCAGAGAGAAAGAAAGAGCGCAGAGAGAAAGAAAGAAAGAGCGCAGAGAGAGAGAAAGAAAGAGCGCAGAGAGAGAGAGCGCAGAGAGAAAGAGCGCAGAGAGAGAAAGAAAGAGCGCAGAGAAAGAAAGAGCGCAGAGAGAGAAAGAAAGAGCGCAGAGAGAGAAAGAAAGAGCGCAGAGAGAGAAAGAAAGAGCGCAGAGAGAGAGAAAGAAAGAGCGCAGAGAGAGAGCGCAGAGAGAGAAATAAAGAGCGCAGAGAGAGAAAGAAAGAGCGCAGAGAGAGAGAGAAAGAAAGAGCGCAGAGAGAAAGAAAGAGCGCAGAGAGAAAGAAAGAAAGAGCGCAGAGAGAGAGAGAGAGAGAGCGCGCAGAGAGAGAGGAAGAAAGAGCGCAGAGAGAGAGAAAGAGCGCAGAGAGAAAGAGAGCGCAGACAGAGAGAGAGAGAGCGCAGAGAAAGAAAGTGCGCAGAGAGAGAAAGAAAGAGCGCAGAGAGAGAGAAAGAGTGCAGAGAGAGAGAGCGCAGAGAGAGAGAAAGAGCGCAGAGAGAGAGAGAGAGTGCAGAGAGAGAGAGAAAGAGCGCAGAGAGAGAGAGAAAGAAAGAGCGCAGAGAGAAAGAGTGCAGAGAGAGAGAAAGTGCGCAGACAGAAAGAAAGAGCGCAGAGAGAAAGAAAGAAAGAGCGCAGAGAGAGAAAGAGAGCGCAGAGAGAGAAAGAAAGAGCGCAGAGAGAGAAAGAAAGAACGCAGAGAGAGAGAAAGAAATAGCGCAGAGAGAGAAAGAAAGAGCGCAGAGAGAGAGAAAGAAAGAGCGCAGAGAGAGAAAGAAAGAGCGCAGAGAGAGAAAGAGAGCGCAGAGAGAGAGAGAGAGAGCGCAGAGAAAGAAAGAGCGCAGAGAGAGAGAGAAAGAGCGCAGAGAAAGAAAGAGCGCAGAGAGAGAGAGAGAAAGAAAAAGCGCAGAGAGAGAGAAAGAAAGAGCGCAGAGAGAGAGAAAGAAAGAGCGCAGAGAGAGAGAGAGCGCAGAGAGAGGAAGAAAGAGCGCAGAGAGAGAGCACAGAGAGAAAGAGAGCGCAGAGAGAAAGAGAGCGCAGAGAGAAAGAGAGCGCAGACAGAGAGAGAGAAATAAAGAGCGCAGAGAGAGAGAAAGAGAGAGCGCAGAGAGAGAGAGAGAGAGCGCAGAGAGAGAAATAAAGAGCGCAGAGAGAGAAATAAAGAGCGCAGAGAGAGAAATAAAGAGCGCAGAGAGAGAAATAAAGAGCGCAGAGAAAGAAAGAGCGCAGAGAGAGAGAAAGAAAGAGCGCAGAGAGAGAGAAAGAAAGAGCGCAGAGAGAGAAAGAAAGAGCGCAAAGAGAGAAAAAAAGAGCGCAAAGAGAGAAAGAAAGAGCGCAGAGAGAGAGAGCGCAGAGAGAGAAAGAGAAAGAAAGAGCGCCGAGAGAGAGAGCGCAGAGAGAGAGAAAGAGAAAGAAAGTGCGCAGAGAGAGAGAGCGCAGAGAGAAAGATAGAGCGCAGAGAGAGAGAGAGCGCAGAGAGAGAGAGAGAGCGTAGAGAGAGAAAGAGAAAGAAAGAGCGCAGAGAGAGAAAGAGCGCAGAGAGAGAGAGAGCGCAGAGAGAGAGAGCGCAGAGAGAGAGAGCGCAGAGAGAGAGAGCGCAGAGAGAGAGAGCGCAGAGAGAGAGAGCGCAGAGAAAGAAAGAGCGCAGAGAGAAAGAAAGAGCGCAGAGAGAGAGAAAGAAAGAGCGCAGAGAGAGAGCGCAGAGAGAGAAAGAAAGAGCGCAGAGAGAGAAAGAAAGAGCGCAGAGAGAGAAAGAAAGAGCGCAAAGAGAAAAAAAGAGCGCAGAGAGAAAGAAAGAGTGCAGAGAGAAAGAGAGCGCAGAGAGATAGAGCGCAGAGAGAGAAAGAGAAAGAAAGAGCGCAGAGAAAGAGAAAGAAAGAGCGCAGAGAGAGAGAGAGCGCAGAGAGAGAGAGAAAGAAAGAGCGCAGAGAGAGAGAAAGTAAGAGCGCAGAGAGAAAGAAAGAGCGCAGAGAGAAAGAAAGAAAGAGCGCAGAGAGAAAGAAAGAAAGAGCGCAGAGAGAGAGAAAGAAAGAGCGCAGAGAGAGAGAGCGCAGAGAGAAAGAGCGCAGAGAGAGAAAGAAAGAGCGCAGAGAAAGAAAGAGCGCAGAGAGAGAAAGAAAGAGCGCAGAGAGAGAAAGAAAGAGCGCAGAGAGAGAGAAAGAAAGAGCGCAGAGAGAGAGCGCAGAGAGAGAGCGCAGAGAGAGAAATAAAGAGCGCAGAGAGAGAAATAAAGAGCGCAGAGAGAGAAAGAAAGAGCGCAGAGAGAGAAAGAAAGAGCGCAGAGAGAGAGAGAAAGAAAGAGCGCAGAGAGAGAGAGAAAGAAAGAGCGCAGAGAGAAAGAAAGAAAGAGCGCAGAGAGAGAGAGAGAGAGCGCGCAGAGAGAGAGGAAGAAAGAGCGCAGAGAGAGAGAGAAAGAGCGCAGAGAGAAAGAGAGCGCAGACAGAGAGAGAGAGAGCGCAGAGAAAGAAAGTGCGCAGAGAGAGAGAAAGAAAGAGTGCAGAGAGAGAGAGCGCAGAGAGAGAGAAAGAGCGCAGAGAGAGAGAGAGAGTGCAGAGAGAGAGAGAAAGAGCGCAGAGAGAGAGAGAAAGAAAGAGTGCAGAGAGAGAGAAAGTGCGCAGACAGAAAGAAAGAGCGCAGAGAGAAAGAAAGAAAGAGCGCAGAGAGAGAAAGAGAGCGCAGAGAGAGAAAGAAAGAGCGCAGAGAGAGAAAGAAAGAACGCAGAGAGAGAGAAAGAAATAGCGCAGAGAGAGAGAAAGAAAGAGCGCAGAGAGAGAGAAAGAAAGAGAGCAGAGAGAGAAAGAGAGCGCAGAGAGAGAGAGAGCGCAGAGAAAGAAAGAGCGCAGAGAGAGAGAGAAAGAAAAAGCGCAGAGAGAGAGAAAGAAAGAGCGCAGAGAGAGAGAAAGAAAGAGCGCAGAGAGAGAGAGAGAGCGCAGAGAGAGGAAGAAAGAGCGCAGAGAGAGAGCGCAGAGAGAGAGAGAGAGCGCAGAGAGAGAGAGAAAGAGCGCAGAGAGAAAGAGAGCGCAGAGAGAAAGAGAGCGCAGAGAGAAAGAGAGCGCAGAGAGAAAGAGAGCGCAGACAGAGAGAGAGCGCAGAGAGAGAAAGAAAGTGCGCAGAGAGAAAGAAAGAGCGCAGAGAGAGAGAAAGAAAGAGCACAGAGAGAGAAAGAAAGAGCGCAGAGAGAGAGAAAGAAAGAGCGCAGAGAGAGAGCGCAGAGAGAGAGCGCAGAGAGAGAAATAAAGAGCGCAGAGAGAGAAAGAAAGAGCGCAGAGAGAGAGAGAAAGAAAGAGCGCAGAGAGAGAGAGAAAGAAAGAGCGCAGAGAGAAAGAAAGAAAGAGCGCAGAGAGAGAGAGAGAGAGCGCGCAGAGAGAGAGGAAGAAAGAGCGCAGAGAGAGAGAGAAAGAGCGCAGAGAGAAAGAGAGCGCAGACAGAGAGAGAGAGAGCGCAGAGAAAGAAAGTGCGCAGAGAGAGAAAGAAAGAGCGCAGAGAGAGAGAAAGAGTGCAGAGAGAGAGAGCGCAGAGAGAGAGAAAGAGCGCAGAGAGAGAGAGAGAGTGCAGAGAGAGAGAGAAAGAGCGCAGAGAGAGAGAGAAAGAAAGAGCGCAGAGAGAAAGAGTGCAGAGAGAGAGAAAGTGCGCAGACAGAAAGAAAGAGCGCAGAGAGAAAGAAAGAAAGAGCGCAGAGAGAGAAAGAGAGCGCAGAGAGAGAAAGAAAGAGCGCAGAGAGAGAAAGAAAGAACGCAGAGAGAGAGAAAGAAATAGCGCAGAGAGAGAAAGAAAGAGCGCAGAGAGAGAGAAAGAAAGAGCGCAGAGAGAGAGAAAGAAAGAGCGCAGAGAGAGAAAGAAAGAGCGCAGAGAGAGAAAGAGAGCGCAGAGAGAGAGAGAGAGAGCGCAGAGAAAGAAAGAGCGCAGAGAGAGAGAGAAAGAGCGCAGAGAAAGAAAGAGCGCAGAGAGAGAGAGAAAGAAAAAGCGCAGAGAGAGAGAAAGAAAGAGCGCAGAGAGAGAGAAAGAAAGAGCGCAGAGAGAGAGAGAGCGCAGAGAGAGGAAGAAAGAGCGCAGAGAGAGAGAGAGAGCAGAGAGAGAGAGAGCACAGAGAGAAAGAGAGCGCAGAGAGAAAGAGAGCGCAGAGAGAAAGAGAGCGCAGAGAGAAAGAGAGCGCAGACAGAGAGAGAGAAATAAAGAGCGCAGAGAGAGAGAAAGAGAGAGCGCAGAGAGAGAGAGAGAGAGAGCGCAGAGAGAGAAATAAAGAGCGCAGAGAGAGAAATAAAGAGCGCAGAGAGAGAAATAAAGAGCGCAGAGAAAGAAAGAGCGCAGAGAGGGAGAAAGAAAGAGCGCAGAGAGAGAGAAAGAAAGAGCGCAGAGAGAGAAAGAAAGAGCGCAAAGAGAGAAAAAAAGAGCGCAAAGAGAGAAAGAAAGAGCGCAGAGAGAGAGAGCGCAGAGAGAGAAAGAGAAAGAAAGAGCGCCGAGAGAGAGAGCGCAGAGAGAGAGAAAGAGAAAGAAAGTGCGCAGAGAGAGAGAGCGCAGAGAGAAAGATAGAGCGCAGAGAGAGAGAGAGAAAGAGCGCAGAGAGAGAGAGAGAGAGCGTAGAGAGAGAAAGAGAAAGAAAGAGCGCAGAGAGAGAAAGAGCACAGAGAGAGAGAGAGCGCAGAGAGAGAGAGCGCAGAGAGAGAGAGCGCAGAGAGAGAGAGCGCAGAGAGAGAGAGCGCAGAGAGAAAGAAAGAGCGCAGAGAGAGAGAAAGAAAGAGCGCAGAGAGAGAGCGCAGAGAGAGAAATAAAGAGCGCAGAGAGAGAAAGAAAGAGCGCAGAGAGAGAAAGAAAGAGCGCAAAGAGAAAAAAAGAGCGCAGAGAGAAAGAAAGAGTGCAGAGAGAAAGAGAGCGCAGAGAGATAGAGCGCAGAGAGATAGAGCGCAGAGAGATAGAGCGCAGAGAGAGAAAGAGAAAGAAAGAGCGCAGAGAAAGAGAAAGAAAGAGCGCAGAGAGAGAGAGAGCGCAGAGAGAGAGAGAAAGAAAGAGCGCAGAGAGAGAGAAAGTAAGAGTGCAGAGAGAAAGAAAGAGCGCAGAGAGAAAGAAAGAAAGAGCGCAGAGAGAAAGAAAGAAAGAGCGCAGAGAGAGAGAAAGAAAGAGCGCAGAGAGAGAGAGCGCAGAGAGAAAGAGCGCAGAGAGAGAAAGAAAGAGCGCAGAGAAAGAAAGAGCGCAGAGAGAGAAAGAAAGAGCGCAGAGAGAGAAAGAAAGAGCGCAGAGAGAGAGAAAGAAAGAGCGCAGAGAGAGAGCGCAGAGAGAGAGCGCAGAGAGAGAAATAAAGAGCGCAGAGAGAGAAATAAAGAGCGCAGAGAGAGAAATAAAGAGCGCAGAGAGAGAAAGAAAGAGCGCAGAGAGAGAGAGAAAGAAAGAGCGCAGAGAGAGAGAGAAAGAAAGAGCGCAGAGAGAGAAAGAAAGAACGCAGAGAGAGAGAAAGAAATAGCGCAGAGAGAGAGAAAGAAAGAGCGCAGAGAGAGAGAAAGAAAGAGCGCAGAGAGAGAAAGAGAGCGCAGAGAGAGAGAGAGCGCAGAGAAAGAAAGAGCGCAGAGAGAGAGAAAGAAAAAGCGCAGAGAGAGAGAAAGAAAGAGCGCAGAGAGAGAGAAAGAAAGAGCGCAGAGAGAGAGAGAGAGCGCAGAGAGAGGAAGAAAGAGCGCAGAGAGAGAGCGCAGAGAGAGAGAGAGAAAGAGCGCAGAGAGAAAGAGAGCGCAGAGAGAAAGAGAGCGCAGAGAGAAAGAGAGCGCAGAGAGAAAGAGAGCGCAGAGAGAAAGAGAGCGCAGACAGAGAGAGAGCGCAGAGAGAGAAAGAAAGTGCGCAGAGAGAAAGAAAGAGCGCAGAGAGAGAGAAAGAAAGAGCACAGAGAGAGAGAGAGCGCAGAGAGAGAGAGAGAGCGCAGAGAGAGAGAAATAAAGAGCGCAGAGAGAGAAATAAAGAGCGCAGAGAGAGAGAAAGAAAGAGCGCAGAGAGAGAGAAAGAAAGAGCGCAGAGAGAGAGAGAAAGAGCGCAGAGAGAGAAATAAAGAGCGCAGAGAGAGAAATAAAGAGCGCAGAGAGAGAAATAAAGAGCGCAGAGAGAGAAATAAAGAGCGCAGAGAAAGAAAGAGCGCAGAGAGAAAGAAAGAGCGCAGAGAGAGAGAAAGAAAGAGCGCAGAGAGAGAGAAATAAAGAGCGCAGAGAGAGAGAAAGAAAGAGCGCAGAGAGAGAGAGAAAGAGCGCAGAGAGAGAAATAAAGAGCGCAGAGAGAGAAATAAAGAGCGCAGAGAGAGAAATAAAGAGCGCAGAGAAAGAAAGAGCGCAGAGAGAGAGAAAGAAAGAGCGCAGAGAGAGAGAAAGAAAGAGCGCAGAGAGAGAGAAAGAAAGAGCGCAGAGAGAGAAAGAAAGAGCGCAGAGAGAGAAAGAAAGAGCGCAAAGAGAGAAAAAAAGAGCGCAAAGAGAGAAAAAAAGAGCGCAGAGAGAAAGAAATAAAGAGCGCAGAGAGAAAGAAAGAGCGCAGAGAGAGAGAGCGCAGAGAGAGAGAGAAAGAAAGAGCGCCGAGAGAGAGAGAGAGCGCAGAGAGAAAGAAAGAGCGCAGAGAGAGAGAGAGAAAGAGCGCAGAGAGAGAGAGCGTAGAGAGAGAAAGAGAAAGAAAGAGCGCAGAGAGAGAAAGAGTGCAGAGAGAGAGAGCGCAGAGAGAGAGAGCGCAGAGAGAGAGAGCGCAGAGAGAGAGAGCGCAGAGAGAGAGAGCGCAGAGAGAGAGAGCGCAGAGAGAAAGAGCGCAGAGAGAAAGAGCGCAGAGAGAAAGAAAGAGCGCAGAGAGAAAGAAAGAGCGCAGAGAGAAAGAAAGAGCGCAGAGAGAAAGAAAGAGCGCAGAGAGAAAGAAAGAGCGCAGAGAGAAAGAAAGAGCGCAGAGAGAGAGAGCGCAGAGAGAGAGAGAGAGAGCGCAGAGAGAGAGAGAAAGAGCGCAGAGAGAGAGAGAAAGAGCGCAGAGAGAGAGAGAAAGAGCGCAGAGAGAGAAAAAAAGAGTGCAGAGAGAGAAAGAAAAAGCGCAGAGAGAGACAAAGAGCGCATAGAGAGAGAGACAAAGAGCGCAGAGAGAGAAAGAAAGAGCGCAGAGAGAGAAAGAAAGAGCGCAGAGAGAGAAAGAAAGAGCGCAGAGAGAGAGAGCGCAGAGAGAGAGAGCGCAGAGAGAGAGAACGCAGAGAGAGAGAGCGCAGAGAGAGAGCGCAGAGAGAAAGAGAGAGCGCAGAGAGAGAGAAAGAGCGTAGAGAAAAAAAGAGCGCAAAGAGAGAGAGAGGAAGAAAGAGCGCAGACAGAGAAAGAAAGAGCGCAGAGAGAGAAAGAAAGAGCGCAGAGAGAGAGAGAGCGCAGAGAGAGAGAGAGCGCAGAGAGAGAGAGAGCGCAGAGAGAGAGAGAGCGCAGAGAGAGAAAGAGCGCAGAGAGAGAAAGAGCGCAGAGAGAGAGAAAGAGCACAGAGAGAGAGAAAGAAAGAGCGCAGAGAGAGAAAGAAAGAGCGCAGAGAGAAAGAAAGAGCGCAGAGAGAGAGAAAGAAAGAGCGCAGAGAGAGAGCGCAGAGAGAGAAATAAAGAGCGCAGAGAGAGAAATAAAGAGCGCAGAGAGAGAAAGAAAGAGCGCAGAGAGAGAAAGAAAGAGCGCAAAGAGAAAAAAAGAGCGCAGAGAGAAAGAAAGAGTGCAGAGAGAAAGAGAGCGCAGAGAGAGAGAGAGAAAGAGAAAGAAAGAGCGCAGAGAAAGAGAAAGAAAGAGCGCAGAGAGAGAGAGAGAAAGAAAGAGCGCAGAGAGAGAGAGAGAAAGAGTGCAGAGAGAAAGAAAGAGCGCAGAGAGAAAGAAAGAAAGAGCGCAGAGAGAGAGAAAGAAAGAGCGCAGAGAGAGAGAGCGCAGAGAGAGAGAGAGCGCAGAGAGAAAGAGCGCAGAGAGAGAAAGAAAGAGCGCAGAGAGAGAAAGAAAGAGCGCAGAGAAAGAAAGAGCGCAGAGAGAGAAAGAAAGAGCGCAAAGAGAGAAAAAAAGAGCGCAGAGAGAAAGAAAGAGCGCAGAGAGAGAAAGAAAGAGTGCAGAGAGAGAGAGGAAGAAAGAGCGCAGAGAGAGAGAAAGAAAGAGCGCTTAGAGAGAGAGCGCAGAGAGAGAGAGAAAGAAAGAGCGCAGAGAGAGAGAAAGTAAGAGTGCAGAGAGAAAGAAAGAGCGCAAAGAGAGAGAGAGGAAGAAAGAGCGCAGACAGAGAAAGAAAGAGCGCAGAGAGAGAAAGAAAGAGCGCAGAGAGAGACAGAGCGCAGAGAGAGACAGAGCGCAGAGAGAGAGACAGAGCGCAGAGAGAGACAGAGCGCAGAGAGAGACAGAGCACAGAGAGAGAAAGAGCACAGAGAGAGAGAAAGAAAGAGCGCAGAGAGAGAAAGAAAGAGCGCAGAGAGAAAGAAAGAGCGCAGAGAGAGAGAAAGAAAGAGCGCAGAGAGAGAGCGCAGAGAGAGAAATAAAGAGCGCAGAGAGAGAAAGAAAGAGCGCAGAGAGAGAAAGAAAGAGCGCAGAGAGAGAAAGAAAGAGCGCAGAGAGAGAAAGAGAGCGCAGAGAGAGAGAGAGAGAGCGCAGAGAAAGAAAGAGCGCAGAGAGAGAGAGAAAAAGCGCAGAGAGGGAGAAAGAAAGAGCGCAGAGAGAGAGAAAGAAAGAGCGCAGAGAGAGAGAAAGAAAGAGCGCAGAGAGAGAAAGAAAGAGCGCAAAGAGAGAAAAAAAGAGCGCAAAGAGAGAAAGAAAGAGCGCAGAGAGAGAGAGCGCAGAGAGAGAAAGAGAAAGAAAGAGCGCCGAGAGAGAGAGCGCAGAGAGAGAGAAAGAGAAAGAAAGTGCGCAGAGAGAGAGAGCGCAGAGAGAAAGATAGAGCGCAGAGAGAGAGAGAGAAAGAGCGCAGAGAGAGAGAGAGAGAGCGTAGAGAGAGAAAGAGAAAGAAAGAGCGCAGAGAGAGAGAGAGCGCAGAGAGAGAGAGCGCAGAGAGAGAGAGCGCAGAGAGAGAGAGCGCAGAGAAAGAAAGAGCGCAGAGAGAAAGAAAGAGCGCAGAGAGAGAGAAAGAAAGAGCGCAGAGAGAGAGCGCAGAGAGAGAAATAAAGAGCGCAGAGAGAGAAAGAAAGAGCGCAGAGAGAGAAAGAAAGAGCGCAAAGAGAAAAAAAGAGCGCAGAGAGAAAGAAAGAGTGCAGAGAGAAAGAGAGCGCAGAGAGATAGAGCGCAGAGAGATAGAGCGCAGAGAGAGAAAGAGAAAGAAAGAGCGCAGAGAAAGAGAAAGAAAGAGCGCAGAGAGAGAGAGAGCGCAGAGAGAGAGAGAAAGAAAGAGCGCAGAGAGAGAGAAAGTAAGAGTGCAGAGAGAAAGAAAGAGCGCAGAGAGAAAGAAAGAAAGAGCGCAGAGAGAAAGAAAGAAAGAGCGCAGAGAGAGAGAAAGAAAGAGCGCAGAGAGAGAGAGCGCAGAGAGAAAGAGCGCAGAGAGAGAAAGAAAGAGCGCAGAGAAAGAAAGAGCGCAGAGAGAGAAAGAAAGAGCGCAGAGAGAGAAAGAAAGAGCGCAGAGAGAGAAAGAAAGAGCGCAGAGAGAGAGAAAGAAAGAGCGCAGAGAGAGAGCGCAGAGAGAGAGCGCAGAGAGAGAAATAAAGAGCGCAGAGAGAGAAATAAAGAGCGCAGAGAGAGAAATAAAGAGCGCAGAGAGAGAAATAAAGAGCGCAGAGAGAGAAAGAAAGAGCGCAGAGAGAGAGAGAAAGAAAGAGCGCAGAGAGAGAGAGAAAGAAAGAGCGCAGAGAGAAAGAAAGAAAGAGCGCAGAGAGAGAGAGAGAGAGCGCGCAGAGAGAGAGGAAGAAAGAGCGCAGAGAGAGAGAGAAAGAGCGCAGAGAGAAAGAGAGCGCAGACAGAGAGAGAGAGAGCGCAGAGAAAGAAAGTGCGCAGAGAGAGAGAAAGAAAGAGCGCAGAGAGAGAGAAAGAGTGCAGAGAGAGAGAGCGCAGAGAGAGAGAAAGAGCGCAGAGAGAGAGAGAGAGTGCAGAGAGAGAGAGAAAGAGCGCAGAGAGAGAGAGAAAGAAAGAGCGCAGAGAGAAAGAGTGCAGAGAGAGAGAAAGTGCGCAGACAGAAAGAAAGAGCGCAGAGAGAAAGAAAGAAAGAGCGCAGAGAGAGAAAGAGAGCGCAGAGAGAGAAAGAGAGCGCAGAGAGAGAAAGAAAGAGCGCAGAGAGAGAAAGAAAGAACGCAGAGAGAGAGAAAGAAATAGCGCAGAGAGAGAGAAAGAAAGAGCGCAGAGAGAGAGAAAGAAAGAGCGCAGAGAGAGAAAGAGAGCGCAGAGAGAGAGAGAGCGCAGAGAAAGAAAGAGCGCAGAGAGAGAGAAAGAAAAAGCGCAGAGAGAGAGAAAGAAAGAGCGCAGAGAGAGAGAAAGAAAGAGCGCAGAGAGAGAGAGAGAGCGCAGAGAGAGGAAGAAAGAGCGCAGAGAGAGAGCGCAGAGAGAGAGAGAAAGAGCGCAGAGAGAAAGAGAGCGCAGAGAGAAAGAGAGCGCAGAGAGAAAGAGAGCGCAGAGAGAAAGAGAGCGCAGACAGAGAGAGAGCACAGAGAGAGAAAGAAAGTGCGCAGAGAGAAAGAAAGAGCGCAGAGAGAGAGAAAGAAAGAGCACAGAGAGAGAGAGAGCGCAGAGAGAGAGAAATAAAGAGCGCAGAGAGAGAAATAAAGAGCGCAGAGAGAGAGAAAGAAAGAGCGCAGAGAGAGAGAAAGAAAGAGCGCAGAGAGAGAGAGAAAGAGCGCAGAGAGAGAAATAAAGAGCGCAGAGAGAGAAATAAAGAGCGCAGAGAGAGAAATAAAGAGCGCAGAGAAAGAAAGAGCGCAGAGAGAGAGAAAGAAAGAGCGCAGAGAGAGAGAAATAAAGAGCGCAGAGAGAGAGAAAGAAAGAGCGCAGAGAGAGAGAGAAAGAGCGCAGAGAGAGAAATAAAGAGCGCAGAGAGAGAAATAAAGAGCGCAGAGAGAGAAATAAAGAGCGCAGAGAAAGAAAGAGCGCAGAGAGAGAGAAAGAAAGAGCGCAGAGAGAGAGAAAGAAAGAGCGCAGAGAGAGAGAAAGAAAGAGCGCAGAGAGAGAAAGAAAGAGCGCAGAGAGAGAAAGAAAGAGCGCAAAGAGAGAAAAAAAGAGCGCAAAGAGAGAAAAAAAGAGCGCAGAGAGAAAGAAATAAAGAGCGCAGAGAGAAAGAAAGAGCGCAGAGAGAGAGAGCGCAGAGAGAGAGAGAAAGAAAGAGCGCCGAGAGAGAGAGAGAGCGCAGAGAGAGAGAAAGAGAAAGAAAGTGCGCAGAGAGAGAGAGCGCAGAGAGAAAGAAAGAGCGCAGAGAGAGAGAGAGAAAGAGCGCAGAGAGAGAGAGCGTAGAGAGAGAAAGAGAAAGAAAGAGCGCAGAGAGAGAAAGAGCGCAGAGAGAGAGAGCGCAGAGAGAGAGAGCGCAGAGAGAGAGAGCGCAGAGAGAGAGAGCGCAGAGAGAGAGAGCGCAGAGAGAGAGAGCGCAGAGAGAGAGAGCGCAGAGAGAAAGAGCGCAGAGAGAGAGAGCGCAGAGAGAGAGAGCGCAGAGAGAGAGAGCGCAGAGAGAGAGAGCGCAGAGAGAGAGAGCGCAGAGAGAGAGAGCGCAGAGAGAGAGAGCGCAGAGAGAGAGAGCGCAGAGAGAAAGAGCGCAGAGAGAAAGAGCGCAGAGAGAAAGAAAGAGCGCAGAGAGAAAGAAAGTGCGCAGAGAGAAAGAAAGAGCGCAGAGAGAAAGAAAGAGCGCAGAGAGAAAGAAAGAGCGCAGAGAGAGAGAGCGCAGAGAGAGAGAGAGAGAGCGCAGAGAGAGAGAGAGAGCGCAGAGAGAGAGAGAAAGAGCGCAGAGAGAGAGAAAGAGCGCAGAGAGAGAGAGAAAGAGCGCAGAGAGAGAAAAAAAGAGTGCAGAGAGAGAAAGAAAAAGCGCAGAGAGAGACAAAGAGCGCATAGAGAGAGAGACAAAGAGCGCAGAGAGAGAAAGAAAGAGCGCAGAGAGAGAAAGAAAGAGCGCAGAGAGAGAAAGAAAGAGCGCAGAGAGAGAGAGCGCAGAGAGAGAGAGCGCAGAGAGAGAGAACGCAGAGAGAGAGAGCGCAGAGAGAGAGCGCAGAGAGAAAGAGAGAGCGCAGAGAGAGAGAAAGAGCGTAGAGAAAAAAAGAGCGCAAAGAGAGAGAGAGGAAGAAAGAGCGCAGACAGAGAAAGAAAGAGCGCAGAGAGAGAAAGAAAGAGCGCAGAGAGAGAGAGAGCGCAGAGAGAGAGAGAGCGCAGAGAGAGAGAGAGCGCAGAGAGAGAGAGAGCGCAGAGAGAGAAAGAGCGCAGAGAGAGAAAGAGCGCAGAGAGAGAGAAAGAGCACAGAGAGAGAGAAAGAAAGAGCGCAGAGAGAAAGAAAGAGCGCAGAGAGAGAGAAAGAAAGAGCGCAGAGAGAGAGCGCAGAGAGAGAAATAAAGAGCGCAGAGAGAGAAATAAAGAGCGCAGAGAGAGAAAGAAAGAGCGCAGAGAGAGAAAGAAAGAGCGCAAAGAGAAAAAAAGAGCGCAGAGAGAAAGAAAGAGTGCAGAGAGAAAGAGAGCGCAGAGAGAGAGAGCGCAGAGAGAGAAAGAGAAAGAAAGAGCGCAGAGAAAGAGAAAGAAAGAGCGCAGAGAGAGAGAGAGAAAGAAAGAGCGCAGAGAGAGAGAGAGAAAGAGTGCAGAGAGAAAGAAAGAGCGCAGAGAGAAAGAAAGAAAGAGCGCAGAGAGAGAGAAAGAAAGAGCGCAGAGAGAGAGAGCGCAGAGAGAGAGAGCGCAGAGAGAAAGAGCGCAGAGAGAGAAAGAAAGAGCGCAGAGAGAGAAAGAAAGAGCGCAGAGAAAGAAAGAGCGCAGAGAGAGAAAGAAAGAGCGCAAAGAGAGAAAAAAAGAGCGCAGAGAGAAAGAAAGAGCGCAGAGAGAGAAAGAAAGAGTGCAGAGAGAGAGAGGAAGAAAGAGCGCAGAGAGAGAGAAAGAAAGAGCGCTTAGAGAGAGAGCGCAGAGAGAGAGAGAAAGAAAGAGCGCAGAGAGAGAGAAAGTAAGAGTGCAGAGAGAAAGAAAGAGCGCAAAGAGAGAGAGAGGAAGAAAGAGCGCAGACAGAGAAAGAAAGAGCGCAGAGAGAGAAAGAAAGAGCGCAGAGAGAGACAGAGCGCAGAGAGAGACAGAGCGCAGAGAGAGACAGAGCGCAGAGAGAGACAGAGCGCAGAGAGAGACAGAGCGCAGAGAGAGAAAGAGCACAGAGAGAGAGAAAGAAAGAGCGCAGAGAGAGAAAGAAAGAGCGCAGAGAGAGAAAGAAAGAGCGCAGAGAGAAAGAAAGAGCGCAGAGAGAGAGAAAGAAAGAGCACAGAGAGAGAGCGCAGAGAGAGAAATAAAGAGCGCAGAGAGAGAAAGAAAGAGCGCAGAGAGAGAAAGAAAGAGCGCAGAGAGAGAAAGAAAGAGCGCAGAGAGAGAAAGAGAGCGCAGAGAGAGAGAGAGAGAGCGCAGAGAAAGAAAGAGCGCAGAGAGAGAGAGAAAAAGCGCAGAGAGGGAGAAAGAAAGAGCGCAGAGAGAGAGAAAGAAAGAGCGCAGAGAGAGAGAGAGCGCAGAGAGAGAGAGAGAGCGCAGAGAGAGGAAGAAAGAGCGCAGAGAGAGAGAGAAAGAGCGCAGAGAGAAAGAGAGCGCAGAGAGAAAGAGAGCGCAGAGAGAAAGAGAGCGCAGACAGAGAGAGAGCGCAGAGAGAGAAAGAAAGAGCGCAGAGAGAGAAAGAAAGAGCGCTGAGAGAGAAAGAAAGAGCGCAGAGAGAGAGAAAGAAAGAGCACACAGAGAGAGAGAGAGAGCGCAGAGAGAGAGAGAGAGCGCAGAGAGAGAGAAATAAAGAGCGCAGAGAGAGAAATAAAGAGCGCAGAGAGAGAGAAATAAAGAGCGCAGAGAGAGAGAGAAAGAAAGAGCGCAGAGAGAGAGCGCAGAGAGAGAGAGCGCAGAGAGAGAAATAAAGAGCGCAGAGAGAGAAATAAAGAGCGCAGAGAGAGAAATAAAGAGCGCAGAGAGAGAAAGAAAGAGCGCAGAGAGAGAGAAAGAAAGAGCGCAGAGAGCAGAGAGAGAGAAAGAAAGAGCGCAGAGAGAGAAAGAAAGAGCGCAGAGAGAGAAAGAAAGAGCGCAAAGAGAGAAAAAAAGAGCGCAAAGAGAGAAAGAAAGAGCGCAGAGAGAAAGAAAGAGCGCAGAGAGAGAGAGCGCAGAGAGAGAAAGAGAAAGAAAGAGCGCCGAGAGAGAGAGCGCAGAGAGAGAGAAAGAGCGCAGAGAGAGAGAGAGAAAGAGCGCAGAGAGAGAGAGAGAGCGTAGAGAGAGAAAGAGAAAGAAAAAGCGCAGAGAGAGAAAGAGCGCAGAGAGAGAGAGCGCAGAGAGAGAGAGCGCAGAGAGAGAAAGAGCGCAGAGAGAGAAAGAGCGCAGAGAGAGAAAGAGCGCAGAGAGAGAAAGAGCGCAGAGAGAAAGAAAGAGCGCAGAGAGAAAGAAAGAGCGCAGAGAGAAAGAAAGAGCGCAGAGAGAGAGAGAGAAAGAGCTCAGAGAGAGAAAAAAAGAGTGCAGAGAGAGAAAGAAAAAGCGCAGAGAGAGACAAAGAGCGCATAGAGAGAGAGACAAAGAGCGCATAGAGAGAGAAAGAAAGAGCGCAGAGAGAGAAAGAAAGAGCGCAGAGAGAGAAAGAAAGAGCGCAGAGAGAGAAATAAAGAGCGCAGAGAGAGAAAGAGAAAGAAAAAGCGCAGAGAGAGAGAGCGCAGAGAGAGAGAGCGCAGAGAGAGAGAACGCAGAGAGAGAGCGCAGAGAGAGAGCGCAGAGAGAAAGAGAGAGCGCAGAGAGAGAGAAAGAGCGTAGAGAAAAAAAGAGCGCAAAGAGAGAGAGAGGAAGAAAGAGCGCAGACAGAGAAAGAAAGAGCGCAGAGAGAGAAAGAAAGAGCGCAGAGAGAGAGAGAGCGCAGAGAGAGAAAGAGCGCAGAGAGAGAAAGAGCGCAGAGAGAGAAAGAGCGCAGAGAGAGAAAGAGCGCAGAGAGAGAAAGAAAGAGCGCAGAGAGAGAAAGAAAGAGCGCAGAGAGAAAGAAAGAGCGCAGAGAGAGAGAAAGAAAGAGCGCAGAGAGAGAGCGCAGAGAGAGAAATAAAGAGCGCAGAGAGAGAAAGAAAGAGCGCAGAGAGAGAAAGAAAGAGCGCAAAGAGAAAAAAAGAGCGCAGAGAGAAAGAAAGAGTGCAGAGAGAAAGAGAGCGCAGAGAGAGAGAGCGCAGAGAGAGAAAGAGAAAGAAAGAGCGCAGAGAAAGAGAAAGAAAGAGCGCAGAGAGAGAGAGAGCGCAGAGAGAGAGAGAAAGAAAGAGCGCAGAGAGAGAAAGTAAGAGTGCAGAGAGAAAGAAAGAGCGCAGAGAGAAAGAAAGAAAGAGCGCAGAGAGAGAGAAAGAAAGAGCGCAGAGAAAGAGAGCGCAGAGAGAGAAAGAAAGAGCGCAGAGAGAGAAAGAAAGAGCGAAGAGAAAGAAAGAGCGCAGAGAGAGAAAGAAAGAGCGCAGAGAGAGAAAGAAAGAGCGCAGAGAGAGAAAGAAAGAGCGCAGAGAGAGAAAGAAAGAGCGCAGAGAGAGAAAGAAAGAGCGCAAAGAGAGAAAAAAAGAGCGCAGAGAGAAAGAAAGAGCGCAGAGAGAGAAAGAAAGAGCGCAGAGAGAGAGAGAGGAAGAAAGAGCGCAGAGAGAGAGAAAGAAAGAGCGCAGAGAGAGAGAGAGCGCAGAGAGAGAAAGAAAGAGCGCAGAGAGAGAAAGAAAGAGCGCAGAGAAATAAAGAGCGCAGAGAGAGAGAGAGAAAGAGCGCAGAGAGAGAGAGAGAAAGAGCGCAGAGAGAGAGAGAGAAAGAGCGCAGAGAGAGAAAGAAAGAGCGCAAAGAGAGAAAAAAAGAGTGCAGAGAGAAAGAGAGAAAGAAAGAGTGCAGAGAGAGAGAGAGAAAGAAAGAGCGCAGAGAGAGAGAGAGAGCGCAGAGAGAGAGAGAGAAAGAGCTCAGAGAGAGAGAAAGAAAGAGCGCAGAGAGAGAAAGAAAGAGCGCAGAGAGAGAGAGCGCAGAGAGAAAGAAAGAGCGCAGAGAGAGAGAAAGATCCCAGAGAGAGAGAAAGAAAGTGCGCAGAGAGAAAGAAAGAGCGCAGAGAGAGAAAGAGAAAGAAAGAGCGCAGAGAGAGAAAGAGAAAGAAAGAGCTCAGAGAGAGAAAGAGAAAGAAAGAGCGCAGAGAGAGAGAGAGAAAGAGCGCAGAGAGAGAGAGAAAGAGCGCAGAGAGAGAAAGAAAGAGCGCAGAGAGAGAAAGAAAGAGCGCAGAGAGAGAGAGCGCAGAGAGAAAGAAAGAGCGCAGAGAGAGAGAAAGAGCGCAGAGAGAGAGCGCAGAGAGAGAGAAAGAGCGCAGAGAGAGAGAAAGAGCGCAGAGAGAGAGAAAGAAAGTGCGCAGAGAGAAAGAAAGAGCGCAGAGAGAAAGAGCGCAGAGAGAGAGAGAAAGAAAGAGCGCAGAGAGAGAGAGAAAGAAAGAGCGCAGAGAGAGAGAGAAAGAGCGCAGAGAGAGAGAGAGAAAGAGCGCAGAGAGAGAGAAAGAGAAAGAAAGCGCGCAGAGAGAGAGAAAGAGCGCAGAGAGAGAGAAAGACAGAGCGCAGAGAGAGAGAAAGAAAGAGCGCAGAGAGAGAAAGAGCGCAGAGAGAGAAAGAGCGCAGAGAGAGAAAGAGCACAGAGAGAGAAAGAGCACAGAGAGAGAGAGAGCACAGAGAGAGAGAAAGAGCGCAGAGAGAGAAAGAAAGAGCGCAGAGAGAGAGAAAGAAAGAGCGCAGAGAGAGAGCGCTGAGAGAGAGCTCAGAGAGAGAGAGAAAGAGCGCAGAGAGAGAAAGAAAGAGCGCAGAGAGAGAAAGAAAGAGCGCAGAGAAAGAAAGAGCGCAGAGAGAGAGAAAGAAAGAGCGCAGAGAGAGAAAGAAAGAGCGCAAAGAGAGAAAAAAAGAGCGCAGAGAGAAAGAAAGAGCGCAGAGAGAAAGAAAGAGCGCAGAGAGAGAAAGTGAAAGAAAGAGCGCAGAGAAAGAAAGAGAAAGAAAGAGCGCAGAGAGAGAAAGAGAAAGAGAGCGCAGAGAGAGGGAGAGAAAGAGCGCAGAGAGAGAGAGAGAAAGAGCGCAGAGAGAGAGAAAGAAAGAGCGCAGAGAGAGAAAGAAAGAGCGCAGAGAGAGAGAGAGCGCAGAGAGAGAGAAAGATAGAGCGCAGAGAGAGAAAGAGAAAGAAAGAGCGCAGAGAGAGAAAGAGAAAGAAAGAGCGCAGAGAGAGAGAGAGCGCAGAGAGAGAAAGAGAGCGCAGAGAGAGAGAAAGAAAGAGCGCAGAGAGAGAGAAAGAAAGAGCGCAGAGAGAGAAAGAAAGAGCGCAGAGAGAGTGCGTAGAGAGAAAGAAAGAGCGCAGAGAGAAAGAAAGAGCGCAGAGAGAGAGATAGCGCAGAGAGACAGAAAGAAAGTGCGCAGAGAGAAAGAAAGAGCGCAGAGAGAGAGCGCAGAGAGAGAAAGAGAAAGAAAGAGCGCAGAGAGAGAGAGAGAGAGCGCAGAGAGAGAGAAAGAGCGCAGAGAGAGAGAAAGAGAAAGAAAGAGCGCAGAGAGTGAGAAAGAGCGCAGAGAGAGAGAGAGCGCAGAGAGAGAGAAAGAAAGAGCGCAGAGAGAGAGAAAGTAAGAGTGCGCAGAGAGAGAGAAAGAGCGCAGAGAGAGAAAGAGCGCAGAGAGAGAGAAAGAAAGAGCGCAGAGAGAGAAAGAAAGAGCGCAGAGAGTGAGAGAGTGCAGAGAGTGAGAGAGCGCAGAGAGAGAGAGCGCAGAGAGAGAGCGCAGAGAGAGAGAGAGAGCGCAGAGAGAGAGAGCGCAGAGAGAGAGAGTGCAGAGAGAGAGAGAGTGCAGAGAGAGAGAGAGTGCAGAGAGAGAGAGAGCGCAGAGAGAGAGAGCGCAGAGAGAGAGAGAGCGCAGAGAGAGAGAGAGCGCAGAGAGAGAGAGAGCGCAGAGAGAGAGAGAGCGCAGAGAGAGAGAGAGAGAGCGCAGAGAGAGAGAGAGAGCGCAGAGAGAGAGAGAGCGCAGAGAGAGAGAGAGCGCAGAGAGAGAGAGAGCGCAGAGAGAGAGAGAGCGCAGAGAGAGAGAGAGCGCAGAGAGAGAGCACAGAGAGAGAGAGAGCGCAGAGAGAGAGAGCGCAGAGAGAGAGAGAGCGCAGAGAGAAAGAGCGCAGAGAGAGAGAGCGCAGAGAGAGAGAGCGCAGAGAGAGAGAGAGCGCAGAGAGAGAGAGCGCAGAGAGAGAGAGCGCAGAGAGAGAGCGCAGAGAGAGAGAGCGCAGAGAGAGAGAGCGCAGAGAGAGAGAGCGCAGTGAGAAAGAAAGAGCGCAGAGAGAGAGAAAGAGCGCAGAGAGAGAGAGAAAAAGCGCAGAGAGGGAGAAAGAAAGAGCGCAGAGAGAGAGAAAGAAAGAGCGCAGAGAGAGAGAGAGCGCAGAGAGAGAGAGAGCGCAGAGAGAGGAAGAAAGAGCGCAGAGAGAGAGAGAAAGAGCGCAGAGAGAGAGAGAAAGAGAGCGCAGAGAGAAAGAGAGCGCAGAGAGAAAGAGAGCGCAGAGAGAAAGAGAGCGCAGACAGAGAGAGAGCGCAGAGAGAGAAAGAAAGAGCGCAGAGAGAGAAAGAAAGAGCGCAGAGAGAGAAAGAAAGAGCGCAGAGAGAGAGAAAGAAAGAGCACACAGAGAGAGAGAGAGAGCGCAGAGAGAGAGAGAGAGCGCAGAGAGAGAGAAATAAAGAGCGCAGAGAGAGAAATAAAGAGCGCAGAGAGAGAGAAATAAAGAGCGCAGAGAGAGAGAAAGAAAGAGCGCAGAGAGAGAGCGCAGAGAGAGAGAGAGAGAGCGCAGAGAGAGAAATAAAGAGCGCAGAGAGAGAAATAAAGAGCGCAGAGAGAGAAATAAAGAGCGCAGAGAGAGAAATAAAGAGCGCAGAGAAAGAAAGAGCGCAGAGAGAGAGAAAGAAAGAGCGCAGAGAGCAGAGAGAGAGAAAGAAAGAGCGCAGAGAGAGAGAAAGAAAGAGCGCAGAGAGAGAAAGAAAGAGCGCAGAGAGAGAAAGAAAGAGCGCAAAGAGAGAAAAAAAGAGCGCAAAGAGAGAAAGAAAGAGCGCAGAGAGAAAGAAAGAGCGCAGAGAGAGAGAGCGCAGAGAGAGAAAGAGAAAGAAAGAGCGCCGAGAGAGAGAGCGCAGAGAGAGAGAAAGAGCGCAGAGAGAGAGAGAGAAAGAGCGCAGAGAGAGAGAGAGAGCGTAGAGAGAGAAAGAGAAAGAAAGAGCGCAGAGAGAGAAAGAGCGCAGAGAGAGAGAGCGCAGAGAGAGAGAGCGCAGAGAGAGAGAGCGCAGAGAGAGAGAGCGCAGAGAGAGAAAGAGCGCAGAGAGAGAAAGAGCGCAGAGAGAGAAAGAGCGCAGAGAGAGAAAGAGCGCAGAGAGAGAAAGAGCGCAGAGAGAAAGAAAGAGCGCAGAGAGAAAGAAAGAGCGCAGAGAGAAAGAAAGAGCGCAGAGAGAGAGAGAAAGAGCTCAGAGAGAGAAAAAAAGAGCGCAGAGAGAGAAAGAAAGAGCGCAGAGAAAGAAAGAGCGCAGAGAGAGAGAAAGAAAGAGCGCAGAGAGAGAAAGAAAGAGCGCAAAGAGAGAAAAAAAGAGCGCAGAGAGAAAGAAAGAGCGCAGAGAGAAAGAAAGAGCGCAGAGAGAGAAAGTGAAAGAAAGAGCGCAGAGAAAGAAAGAGAAAGAAAGAGCGCAGAGAGAGAAAGAGAAAGAGAGCGCAGAGAGAGGGAGAGAAAGAGCGCAGAGAGAGAGAGAGAAAGAGCGCAGAGAGAGAGAAAGAAAGAGCGCAGAGAGAGAAAGAAAGAGCGCAGAGAGAGAGAGAGCGCAGAGAGAGAGAAAGATAGAGCGCAGAGAGAGAAAGAGAAAGAAAGAGCGCAGAGAGAGAAAGAGAAAGAAAGAGCGCAGAGAGAGAGAGAGCGCAGAGAGAGAAAGAGAGCGCAGAGAGAGAGAAAGAAAGAGCGCAGAGAGAGAGAAAGAAAGAGCGCAGAGAGAGAAAGAAAGAGCGCAGAGAGAGTGCGTAGAGAGAAAGAAAGAGCGCAGAGAGAAAGAAAGAGCGCAGAGAGAGAGAGAGCGCAGAGAGACAGAAAGAAAGTGCGCAGAGAGAAAGAAAGAGCGCAGAGAGAGAGCGCAGAGAGAGAAAGAGAAAGAAAGAGCGCAGAGAGAGAGAGAGAGAGCGCAGAGAGAGAGAAAGAGCGCAGAGAGAGAGAAAGAGAAAGAAAGAGCGCAGAGAGTGAGAAAGAGCGCAGAGAGAGAGAGAGCGCAGAGAGAGAGAAAGAAAGAGCGCAGAGAGAGAGAAAGTAAGAGTGCGCAGAGAGAGAGAAAGAGCGCAGAGAGAGAAAGAGCGCAGAGAGAGAGAAAGAAAGAGCGCAGAGAGAGAAAGAAAGAGCGCAGAGAGTGAGAGAGTGCAGAGAGTGAGAGAGCGCAGAGAGAGAGAGCGCAGAGAGAGAGCGCAGAGAGAGAGAGAGAGCGCAGAGAGAGAGAGCGCAGAGAGAGAGAGTGCAGAGAGAGAGAGAGTGCAGAGAGAGAGAGAGTGCAGAGAGAGAGAGAGCGCAGAGAGAGAGAGAGCGCAGAGAGAGAGAGAGCGCAGAGAGAGAGAGAGCGCAGAGAGAGAGAGAGCGCAGAGAGAGAGAGAGCGCAGAGAGAGAGAGAGCGCAGAGAGAGAGAGAGAGCGCAGAGAGAGAGAGAGCGCAGAGAGAGAGAGAGCGCAGAGAGAGAGAGAGCGCAGAGAGAGAGAGAGCGCAGAGAGAGAGAGAGCGCAGAGAGAGAGAGAGCGCAGAGAGAGAGCACAGAGAGAGAGAGAGCGCAGAGAGAGAGAGCGCAGAGAGAGAGAGAGCGCAGAGAGAAAGAGCGCAGAGAGAGAGAGCGCAGAGAGAGAGAGCGCAGAGAGAGAGAGAGCGCAGAGAGAGAGAGCGCAGAGAGAGAGAGCGCAGAGAGAGAGAGCGCAGAGAGAGAGAGCGCAGAGAGAGAGAGCGCAGAGAGAGAGAGCGCAGTGAGAAAGAAAGAGCGCAGAGAGAGAGAAAGAGCGCAGAGAGAGAGAGAAAAAGCGCAGAGAGGGAGAAAGAAAGAGCGCAGAGAGAGAGAAAGAAAGAGCGCAGAGAGAGAGAGAGCGCAGAGAGAGAGAGAGCGCAGAGAGAGGAAGAAAGAGCGCAGAGAGAGAGAGAAAGAGCGCAGAGAGAGAGAGAAAGAGAGCGCAGAGAGAAAGAGAGCGCAGAGAGAAAGAGAGCGCAGAGAGAAAGAGAGCGCAGACAGAGAGAGAGCGCAGAGAGAGAAAGAAAGAGCGCAGAGAGAGAAAGAAAGAGCGCAGAGAGAGAAAGAAAGAGCGCAGAGAGAGAGAAAGAAAGAGCACACAGAGAGAGAGAGAGAGCGCAGAGAGAGAGAGAGAGCGCAGAGAGAGAGAAATAAAGAGCGCAGAGAGAGAAATAAAGAGCGCAGAGAGAGAGAAATAAAGAGCGCAGAGAGAGAGAAAGAAAGAGCGCAGAGAGAGAGCACAGAGAGAGAGAGAGAGAGCGCAGAGAGAGAAATAAAGAGCGCAGAGAGAGAAATAAAGAGCGCAGAGAGAGAAATAAAGAGCGCAGAGAGAGAAATAAAGAGCGCAGAGAAAGAAAGAGCGCAGAGAGAGAGAAAGAAAGAGCGCAGAGAGCAGAGAGAGAGAAAGAAAGAGCGCAGAGAGAGAGAAAGAAAGAGCGCAGAGAGAGAAAGAAAGAGCGCAGAGAGAGAAAGAAAGAGCGCAGAGAGAGAAAGAAAGAGCGCAAAGAGAGAAAAAAAGAGCGCAAAGAGAGAAAGAAAGAGCGCAGAGAGAAAGAAAGAGCGCAGAGAGAGAGAGCGCAGAGAGAGAAAGAGAAAGAAAGAGCGCCGAGAGAGAGAGCGCAGAGAGAGAGAAAGAGCGCAGAGAGAGAGAGAGAAAGAGCGCAGAGAGAGAGAGAGAGCGTAGAGAGAGAAAGAGAAAGAAAGAGCGCAGAGAGAGAAAG
Source organism: Ascaphus truei (assembly GCF_040206685.1). Taxonomy (NCBI): domain Eukaryota; kingdom Metazoa; phylum Chordata; class Amphibia; order Anura; family Ascaphidae; genus Ascaphus; species Ascaphus truei. Next base: position 169,552 of record NW_027456939.1, read on the forward strand.
AGCGCAGAGAGAGAGAGCGCAGAGAGAGAGAGCGCAGAGAGAGAGAGCGCAGAGAGAGAGAGCGCAGAGAGAGAAAGAGCGCAGAGAGAGAAAGAGCGCAGAGAGAGAAAGAGCGCAGAGAGAGAAAGAGCGCAGAGAGAGAAAGAGCGCAGAGAGAAAGAAAGAGCGCAGAGAGAAAGAAAGAGCGCAGAGAGAAAGAAAGAGCGCAGAGAGAGAGAGAAAGAGCTCAGAGAGAGAAAAAAAGAGTGCAGAGAGAAAGAAAAAGCGCAGAGAGAGACAAAGAGCGCATAGAGAGAGAGACAAAGAGCGCAGAGAGAGAAAGAAAGAGCGCAGAGAGAGAAAGAAAGAGCGCAGAGAGAGAAATAAAGAGCGCAGAGAGAGAAAGAAAGAGCGCAGAGAGAGAGAGCGCAGAGAGAGAGAGCGCAGAGAGAGAAAGAGAAAGAAAGAGCGCAGAGAAAGAGAAAGAAAGAGCGCAGAGAGAGAGAGAGCGCAGAGAGAGAGAGAAAGAAAGAGCGCAGAGAGAGAGAAAGTAAGAGTGCAGAGAGAAAGAAAGAGCGCAGAGAGAAAGAAAGAAAGAGCGCAGAGAGAGAGAAAGAAAGAGCGCAGAGAAAGAGAGCGCAGAGAGAGAAAGAAAGAGCGCAGAGAGAGAAAGAAAGAGCGAAGAGAAAGAAAGAGCGCAGAGAGAGAAAGAAAGAGCGCAGAGAGAGAAAGAAAGAGCGCAGAGAGAGAAAGAAAGAGCGCAGAGAGAGAAAGAAAGAGCGCAGAGAGAGAAAGAAAGAGCGCAAAGAGAGAAAAAAGAGCGCAGAGAGAAAGAAAGAGCGCAGAGAGAGAAAGAAAGAGCGCAGAGAGAGAGAGGAAGAAAGAGCGCAGAGAGAGAGAAAGAAAGAGCGCAGAGAGAGAGAGAGCGCAGAGAGAGAAAGAAAGAGCGCAGAGAGAGAAAGAAAGAGCGCAGAGAAATAAAGAGCGCAGAGAGAGAGAGAGAAAGAGCGCAGAGAGAGAGAGAGAAAGAGCGCAGAGAGAGAAAGAAAGAGCGCAAAGAGAGAAAAAAAGAGTGCAGAGAGAAAGAGAGCGCAGAGAGAGAGAGCGCAGAGAGAGAAAGAGAAAGAAAGAGTGCAGAGAGAGAGAGAGAAAGAAAGAGCGCAGAGAGAGAGAGAGAGCGCAGAGAGAGAGAGAGAAGAGCTCAGAGAGAGAGAAAGAAAGAGCGCAGAGAGAGAAAGAAAGAGCGCAGAGAGAGAGAGCGCAGAGAGAAAGAAAGAGCGCAGAGAGAGAGAAAGATCCCAGAGAGAGAGAAAGAAAGTGCGCAGAGAGAAAGAAAGAGCGCAGAGAGAGAAAGAGAAAGAAAGAGCGCAGAGAGAGAAAGAGAAAGAAAGAGCGCAGAGAGAGAAAGAGAAAGAAAGAGCGCAGAGAGAGAGAGAGAAAGAGCGCAGAGAGAGAGAGAGAAAGAGCGCAGAGAGAGAAAGAAAGAGCGCAGAGAGAGAGAGCGCAGAGAGAAAGAAAGAGCGCAGAGAGAGAGAAAGAGCGCAGAGAGAGAGCGCAGAGAGAGAGAGAAAGAGCGCAGAGAGAGAGAAAGAAAGTGCGCAGAGAGAAAGAAAGAGCGCAGAGAGAAAGAGCGCAGAGATAGAAAGAGAAAGAAAGAGCGCAGAGAGAGAGAGAAAGAGCGCAGAGAGAGAGAGAGAAAGAGCGCAGAGAGAGAGAAAGAGAAAGAAAGAGCGCAGAGAGAGAGAAAGAGCGCAGAGAGAGAGAAAGACAGAGCGCAGAGAGAGAGAAAGAAAGAGCGCAGAGAGAGAAAGAGCGCAGAGAGAGAAAGAGCACAGAGAGAGAAAGAGCACAGAGAGAGAGAGAGCACAGAGAGAGAGAAAGAGCGCAGAGAGAGAAAGAAAGAGCGCAGAGAGAGAGCGCTGAGAGAGAGCTCAGAGAGAGAGAGAAAGAGCGCAGAGAGAGAAAGAAAGAGCGCAGAGAGAGAAAGAAAGAGCGCAGAGAAAGAAAGAGCGCAGAGAGAGAGAAAGAAAGAGCGCAGAGAGAGAAAAAAAGAGCGCAGAGAGAAAGAAAGAGCGCAGAGAGAAAGAAAGAGCGCAGAGAGAGAAAGAGAAAGAAAGAGCGCAGAGAAAGAAAGAGAAAGAAAGAGCGCAGAGAGAGAAAGAGAAAGAGAGCGCAGAGAGAGGGAGAGAAAGAGCGCAGAGAGAGAGAGAGAAAGAGCGCAGAGAGAGAGAAAGAAAGAGCGCAGAGAGAGAAAGAAAGAGCGCAAAGAGAGAGAGAGAGAGAGCGCAGAGAGAGAGAAAGATAGAGCGCAGAGAGAGAAAGAGAAAGAAAGAGCGCAGAGAGAGAAAGAGAAAGAAAGAGCGCAGAGAGAGAGAGAGCGCAGAGAGAGAAAGAGAGCGCAGAGAGAGCGAAGAAAGAGCGCAGAGAGAGAGAAAGAAAGAGCGCAGAGAGAGAAAGAAAGAGCGCAGAGAGAGTGCGTAGAGAGAAAGAAAGAGCGCAGAGAGAAAGAAAGAGCGCAGAGAGAGAGAGAGCGCAGAGAGACAGAAAGAAAGTGCGCAGAGAGAAAGAAAGAGCGCAGAGAGAGAGCGCAGAGAGAGAAAGAGAAAGAAAGAGCGCAGAGAGAGAGAGAGAGAGCGCAGAGAGAGAGAAAGAGCGCAGAGAGAGAGAAAGAGAAAGAAAGAGCGCAGAGAGTGAGAAAGAGCGCAGAGAGAGAGAGCGCAGAGAGAGAGAAAGAAAGAGCGCAGAGAGAGAGAAAGTAAGAGTGCGCAGAGAGAGAGAAAGAGCGCAGAGAGAGAAAGAGCGCAGAGAGAGAGAAAGAAAGAGCGCAGAGAGAGAAAGAAAGAGCGCAGAGAGTGAGAGAGTGCAGAGAGTGAGAGAGCGCAGAGTGAGAGAGCGCAGAGAGAGAGAGCGCAGAGAGAGAGCGCAGAGAGAGAGAGAGAGCGCAGAGAGAGAGAGCGCAGAGAGAGAGAGTGCAGAGAGAGAGAGAGTGCAGAGAGAGAGAGAGTGCAGAGAGAGAGAGAGTGCAGAGAGAGAGAGAGTGCAGAGAGAGAGAGAGCGCAGAGAGAGAGAGAGCGCAGAGAGAGAGAGAGCGCAGAGAGAGCGAGAGCGCAGAGAGAGAGAGAGCGCAGAGAGAGAGAGAGCGCAGAGAGAGAGAGAGCGCAGAGAGAGAGAGAGCGCAGAGAGAGAGAGAGCGCAGAGAGAGAGAGAGCGCAGAGAGAGAGAGCGCAGAGAGAGAGAGAGCGCAGAGAGAGAGCACAGAGAGAGAGAGAGCGCAGAGAGAGAGAGCGCAGAGAGAGAGAGAGCGCAGAGAGAGAGAGCGCAGAGAGAGAGAGAGCGCAGAGAGAGAGAGCGCAGAGAGAGAGAGCGCAGAGAGAGAGAGCGCAGAGAGAGAGAGCGCAGAGAGAGAGAGCGCAGAGAGAAAGAAAGAGCGCAGAGAGAGAGAAAGAGCGCAGAGAGAGAGAGAAAAAGCGCAGAGAGGGAGAAAGAAAGAGCGCAGAGAGAGAGAAAGAAAGAGCGCAGAGAGAGAGAGAGCGCAGAGAGAGAGAGAGAGCGCAGAGAGAGGAAGAAAGAGCGCAGAGAGAGAGAGAAAGAGCGCAGAGAGAAAGAGAGCGCAGAGAGAAAGAGAGCGCAGAGAGAAAGAGAGCGCAGACAGAGAGAGAGCGCAGAGAGAGAAAGAAAGAGCGCAGAGAGAGAAAGAAAGAGCGCAGAGAGAGAAAGAAAGAGCGCAGAGAGAGAGAAAGAAAGAGCACACAGAGAGAGAGAGAGAGCGCAGAGAGAGAGAAATAAAGAGCGCAGAGAGAGAGAAATAAAGAGCGCAGAGAGAGAAATAAAGAGCGCAGAGAGAGAGAAATAAAGAGCGCAGAGAGAGAGAAAGAAAGAGCGCAGAGAGAGAGCGCAGAGAGAGAGAGAGAGAGCGCAGAGAGAGAAATAAAGAGCGCAGAGAGAGAAATAAAGAGCGCAGAGAGAGAAATAAAGAGCGCAGAGAAAGAAAGAGCGCAGAGAGAGAGAAAGAAAGAGCGCAGAGAGCAGAGAGAGAGAAAGAAAGAGCGCAGAGAGCAGAGAGAGAGAAAGAAAGAGCGCAGAGAGAGAGAAAGAAAGAGCGCAGAGAGAGAAAGAAAGAGCGCAGAGAGAGAAAGAAAGAGCGCAAAGAGAGAAAAAAAGAGCGCAAAGAGAGAAAGAAAGAGCGCAGAGAGAAAGAAAGAGCGCAGAGAGAGAGAGCGCAGAGAGAGAAAGAGAAAGAAAGAGCGCCGAGAGAGAGAGCGCAGAGAGAGAGAAAGAGCGCAGAGAGAGAGAGAGAAAGAGCGCAGAGAGAGAGAGAGAGCGTAGAGAGAGAAAGAGAAAGAAAGAGCGCAGAGAGAGAAAGAGCGCAGAGAGAGAGAGCGCAGAGAGAGAGAGCGCAGAGAGAGAGAGCGCAGAGAGAGAAAGAGCGCAGAGAGAGAAAGAGCGCAGAGAGAGAAAGAGCGCAGAGAGAGAAAGAGCGCAGAGAGAAAGAAAGAGCGCAGAGAGAAAGAAAGAGCGCAGAGAGAGAGAGAAAGAGCTCAGAGAGAGAAAAAAAGAGTGCAGAGAGAGAAAGAAAAAGCGCAGAGAGAGACAAAGAGCGCATAGAGAGAGAGACAAAGAGCGCATAGAGAGAGAAAGAAAGAGCGCAGAGAGAGAAAGAAAGAGCACAGAGAGAGAAAGAAAGAGCGCAGAGAGAGAAATAAAGAGCGCAGAGAGAGAAAGAAAGAGCGCAGAGAGAGAGAGCGCAGAGAGAGAGAGCGCAGAGAGAGAGAACGCAGAGAGAGAGAGCGCAGAGAGAGAGCGCAGAGAGAAAGAGAGAGCGCAGAGAGAGAGAAAGAGCGTAGAGAAAAAAAGAGCGCAAAGAGAGAGAGAGGAAGAAAGAGCGCAGACAGAGAAAGAAAGAGCGCAGAGAGAGAAAGAAAGAGCGCAGAGAGAGAGAGAGCGCAGAGAGAGAAAGAGCGCAGAGAGAGAAAGAGCGCAGAGAGAGAAAGAGCACAGAGAGAGAGAAAGAGCGCAGAGAGAGAAAGAAAGAGCGCAGAGAGAGAAAGAAAGAGCGCAGAGAGAGAGAAAGAAAGAGCGCAGAGAGAGAGCGCAGAGAGAGAAATAAAGAGCGCAGAGAGAGAAAGAAAGAGCGCAGAGAGAGAAAGAAAGAGCGCAAAGAGAAAAAAAGAGCGCAGAGAGAAAGAAAGAGTGCAGAGAGAAAGAGAGCGCAGAGAGAGAGAGCGCAGAGAGAGAGAGCGCAGAGAGAGAAAGAGAAAGAAAGAGCGCAGAGAAAGAGAAAGAAAGAGCGCAGAGAGAGAGAGAGCGCAGAGAGAGAAAGAAAGAGCGCAGAGAGAGAGAAAGTAAGAGTGCAGAGAGAAAGAAAGAGCGCAGAGAGAAAGAAAGAAAGAGCGCAGAGAGAGAGAAAGAAAGAGCGCAGAGAAAGAGAGCGCAGAGAGAAAGAGCGCAGAGAGAGAAAGAAAGAGCGCAGAGAGAGAAAGAAAGAGCGAAGAGAAAGAAAGAGCGCAGAGAGAGAAAGAAAGAGCGCAGAGAGAGAAAGAAAGAGCGCAGAGAGAGAAAGAAAGAGCGCAGAGAGAGAAAGAAAGAGCGCAAAGAGAGAAAAAAAGAGCGCAGAGAGAAAGAAAGAGCGCAGAGAGAGAAAGAAAGAGCGCAGAGAGAGAGAGGAAGAAAGAGCGCAGAGAGAGAGAAAGAAAGAGCGCAGAGAGAGAGAGAGCGCAGAGAGAGAAAGAAAGAGCGCAGAGAGAGAAAGAAAGAGCGCAGAGAAATAAAGAGCGCAGAGAGAGAGAGAGAAAGAGCGCAGAGAGAGAGAGAGAAAGAGCGCAGAGAGAGAAAGAAAGAGCGCAAAGAGAGAAAAAAAGAGTGCAGAGAGAAAGAGAGCGCAGAGAGAGAGAGCGCAGAGAGAGAGAGAGAAAGAGCTCAGAGAGAGAGAAAGAAAGAGCGCAGAGAGAGAAAGAAAGAGCGCAGAGAGAGAGAGCGCAGAGAGAAAGAAAGAGCGCAGAGAGAGAGAAAGATCCCAGAGAGAGAGAAAGAAAGTGCGCAGAGAGAAGAAAGAGCGCAGAGAGAGAAAGAGAAAGAAAGAGCGCAGAGAGAGAAAGAGAAAGAAAGAGCGCAGAGAGAGAGAGAGAAAGAAAGAGCGCAGAGAGAGAGAGAGAAAGAGCGCAGAGAGAGAGAGAAAGAGCGCAGAGAGAGAAAGAAAGAGCGCAGAGAGAGAGAGCGCAGAGAGAAAGAAAGAGCGCAGAGAGAGAGAAAGAGCGCAGAGAGAGAGCGCAGAGAGAGAGAAAGAGCGCAGAGAGAGAGAAAGAGCGCAGAGAGAGAGAAAGAGCGCAGAGAGAGAGAAAGAAAGTGCGCAGAGAGAAAGAAAGAGCGCAGAGAGAAAGAAAGAGCGCAGAGAGAGAAAGAGAAAGAAAGAGCGCAGAGAGAGAGAGAAAGAGCGCAGAGAGAGAGAGAGAAAGAGCGCAGAGAGAGAGAAAGAGAAAGAAAGAGCGCAGAGAGAGAGAAAGAGAAAGAAAGAGCGCAGAGAGAGAGAAAGAGCGCAGAGAGAGAGAAAGACAGAGCGCAGAGAGAGAGAAAGAAAGAGCGCAGAGAGAGAAAGAGCGCAGAGAGAGAAAGAGCACAGAGAGAGAAAGAGCACAGAGAGAGAGAGAGCACAGAGAGAGAGAAAGAGCGCAGAGAGAGAAAGAAAGAGCGCAGAGAGAGAGAAAGAAAGAGCGCAGAGAGAGAGCGCTGAGAGAGAGCTCAGAGAGAGAGAGAAAGAGCGCAGAGAGAGAAAGAAAGAGCGCAGAGAGAGAAAGAAAGAGCGCAGAGAAAGAAAGAGCGCAGAGAGAGAGAAAGAAAGAGCGCAGAGAGAGAAAGAAAGAGCGCAAAGAGAGAAAAAAAGAGCGCAGAGAGAAAGAAAGAGCGCAGAGAGAAAGAAAGAGCGCAGAGAGAGAAAGAGAAAGAAAGAGCGCAGAGAAAGAAAGAGAAAGAAAGAGCGCAGAGAGAGAAAGAGAAAGAGAGCGCAGAGAGAGGGAGAGAAAGAGCGCAGAGAGAGAGAGAGAAAGAGCGCAGAGAGAGAGAAAGAAAGAGCGCAGAGAGAGAAAGAAAGAGCGCAGAGAGAGAGAGAGCGCAGAGAGAGAGAAAGATAGAGCGCAGAGAGAGAAAGAAAGAGCGCAGAGAGAGAAAGAGAAAGAAAGAGCGCAGAGAGAGAGAGAGCGCAGAGAGAGAAAGAGAGCGCAGAGAGAGAGAAAGAAAGAGCGCAGAGAGAGAGAAAGAAAGAGCGCAGAGAGAGAAAGAAAGAGCGCAGAGAGAGTGCGTAGAGAGAAATAAAGAGCGCAGAGAGAAAGAAAGAGCGCAGAGAGAGAGAGAGCGCAGAGAGACAGAAAGAAAGTGCGCAGAGAGAAAGAAAGAGCGCAGAGAGAGAGCGCAGAGAGAGAAAGAGAAAGAAAGAGCGCAGAGAGAGAGAGAGAGAGCGCAGAGAGAGAGAAAGAGCGCAGAGAGAGAGAAAGAGAAAGAAAGAGCGCAGAGAGTGAGAAAGAGCGCAGAGAGAGAGAAAGAGCGCAGAGAGAGAGAAAGAAAGAGCGCAGAGAGAGAGAAAGTAAGAGTGCGCAGAGAGAGAGAAAGAGCGCAGAGAGAGAAAGAGCGCAGAGAGAGAGAAAGAAAGAGCGCAGAGAGAGAAAGAAAGAGCGCAGAGAGTGAGAGAGTGCAGAGAGTGAGAGAGCGCAGAGAGAGAGAGCGCAGAGAGAGAGCGCAGAGAGAGAGCGCAGAGAGAGAGAGCGCAGAGAGAGAGAGTGCAGAGAGAGAGAGAGAGTGCAGAGAGAGAGAGAGTGCAGAGAGAGAGAGAGTGCAGAGAGAGAGAGAGTGCAGAGAGAGAGAGAGCGCAGAGAGAGAGAGAGCGCAGAGAGAGAGAGAGCGCAGAGAGAGAGAGAGCGCAGAGAGAGAGAGAGCGCAGAGAGAGAGAGAGCGCAGAGAGAGAGAGAGCGCAGAGAGAGAGAGAGCGCAGAGAGAGAGAGAGCGCAGAGAGAGCGCAGAGAGAGAGAGCGCAGAGAGAGAGAGCGCAGAGAGAGAGAGCGCAGAGAGAGAGAGAGCGCAGAGAGAGAGAGAGCGCAGAGAGAGAGAGCGCAGAGAGAGAGAGCGCAGAGAGAGAGAGAGCGCAGAGAGAGAGAGAGCGCAGAGAGAGAGAGAGCGCAGAGAGAGAGAGCGCAGAGAGAGAGAGCGCAGAGAGAGAGAGCGCAGAGAGAAAGAAAGAGCGCAGAGAGAGAGAAAGAGCACAGAGAGAGAGAAAGAGAGCAGAGAGAAAGAAAGTGCGCAGAGAGAAAGAAAGAGCGCAGAGAAAGAAAGAGCGCAGAGAGAAAGAAAGAAGGAGCGCAGAGAGAGAAAGAGCGCAGAGAGAGAGAGAGAAAGAGCGCAGAGAGAGAGAGAGAAAGAGCGCAGAGAGAGAGAAAGAAAGAGCGCAGAGAGAGAGCGCAGAGAGAGAGAGAAAGAGCGCAGAGAGAGAAATAAAGAGCGCAGAGAGAGAAATAAAGAGCGCAGAGAGAGAAATAAAGAGCGCAGAGAAAGAAAGAGCGCAGAGAGAGAGAAAGAAAGAGCGCAGAGAGAGAGAAAGAAAGAGCGCAGAGAGAGAGAAAGAAAGAGCGCAGAGAGAGAGAAAGAAAGAGCGCAGAGAGAGAGAAATAAAGAGCGCAGAGAGAGAGAAATAAAGAGCGCAGAGAGAGAGAAAGAAAGAGCGCAGAGAGAGAGCGCAGAGAGAGAGAGAGAGAGCGCAGAGAGAGAAATAAAGAGCGCAGAGAGAGAAATAAAGAGCGCAGAGAGAGAAATAAAGAGCGCAGAGAAAGAAAGAGCGCAGAGAGAGAGAAAGAAAGAGCGCAGAGAGCAGAGAGAGAGAAAGAAAGAGCGCAGAGAGAGAGAAAGAAAGAGCGCAGAGAGAGAAAGAAAGAGCGCAGAGAGAGAAAGAAAGAGCGCAAAGAGAGAAAAAAAGAGCGCAAAGAGAGAAAGAAAGAGCGCAGAGAGAAAGAAAGAGCGCAGAGAGAGAGAGCGCAGAGAGAGAAAGAGAAAGAAAGAGCGCCGAGAGAGAGAGCGCAGAGAGAGAGAAAGAGCGCAGAGAGAGAGAGAGAAAGAGCGCAGAGAGAGAGAGAGAGCGTAGAGAGAGAAAGAGAAAGAAAGAGCGCAGAGAGAGAAAGAGCGCAGAGAGAGAGAGCGCAGAGAGAGAGAGCGCAGAGAGAGAGAGCGCAGAGAGAGAGAGCGCAGAGAGAGAAAGAGCGCAGAGAGAGAAAGAGCGCAGAGAGAGAAAGAGCGCAGAGAGAGAAAGAGCGCAGAGAGAAAGAAAGAGCGCAGAGAGAAAGAAAGAGCGCAGAGAGAAAGAAAGAGCGCAGAGAGAGAGAGAAAGAGCTCAGAGAGAGAAAAAAAGAGTGCAGAGAGAGAAAGAAAAAGCGCAGAGAGAGACAAAGAGCGCATAGAGAGAGAGACAAAGAGCGCATAGAGAGAGAAAGAAAGAGCGCAGAGAGAGAAAGAAAGAGCGCAGAGAGAGAAAGAAAGAGCGCAGAGAGAGAAATAAAGAGCGCAGAGAGAGAAAGAAAGAGCGCAGAGAGAGAGAAAGTAAGAGTGCAGAGAGAAAGAAAGAGCGCAGAGAGAAAGAAAGAAAGAGCGCAGAGAGAGAGAAAGAAAGAGCGCAGAGAAAGAGAGCGCAGAGAGAGAAAGAAAGAGCGCAGAGAGAGAAAGAAAGAGCGAAGAGAAAGAAAGAGCGCAGAGAGAGAAAGAAAGAGCGCAGAGAGAGAAAGAAAGAGCGCAGAGAGAGAAAGAAAGAGCGCAGAGAGAGAAAGAAAGAGCGCAGAGAGAGAAAGAAAGAGCGCAAAGAGAGAAAAAAGAGCGCAGAGAGAAAGAAAGAGCGCAGAGAGAGAAAGAAAGAGCGCAGAGAGAGAGAGGAAGAAAGAGCGCAGAGAGAGAGAAAGAAAGAGCGCAGAGAGAGAGAGAGCGCAGAGAGAGAAAGAAAGAGCGCAGAGAGAGAAAGAAAGAGCGCAGAGAAATAAAGAGCGCAGAGAGAGAGAGAGAAAGAGCGCAGAGAGAGAGAGAGAAAGAGCGCAGAGAGAGAAAGAAAGAGCGCAGAGAGAGAGAGCGCAGAGAGAGAAAGAAAGAGCGCAGAGAGAGAAAGAAAGAGCGCAGAGAGAGAAAGAAAGAGCGCAAAGAGAGAAAGAAAGAGCGCAAAGAGAGAAAAAAAGAGTGCAGAGAGAAAGAGAGCGCAGAGAGAGAGAGCGCAGAGAGAGAAAGAGAAAGAAAGAGTGCAGAGAGAGAGAGAGAAAGAAAGAGCGCAGAGAGAGAGAGAGAGCGCAGAGAGAGAGAGAGAAAGAGCTCAGAGAGAGAGAAAGAAAGAGCGCAGAGAGAGAAAGAAAGAGCGCAGAGAGAGAGAGCGCAGAGAGAAAGAAAGAGCGCAGAGAGAGAGAAAGATCCCAGAGAGAGAGAAAGAAAGAGCGCAGAGAGAGAGAAAGAGCGCAGAGAGAGAAAGAGCACAGAGAGAGAAAGAGCACAGAGAGAGAGAGAGCACAGAGAGAGAGAAAGAGCGCAGAGAGAGAAAGAAAGAGCGCAGAGAGAGAGAAAGAAAGAGCGCAGAGAGAGAGCGCTGAGAGAGAGCTCAGAGAGAGAGAGAAAGAGCGCAGAGAGAGAAAGAAAGAGTGCAGTGAGAGAAAGAAAGAGCGCAGAGAAAGAAAGAGCGCAGAGAGAGAAAGAAAGAGCGCAAAGAGAGAAAAAAAGAGCGCAGAGAGAAAGAAAGAGCGCAGAGAGAAAGAAAGAGCGCAGAGAGAGAAAGAGAAAGAAAGAGCGCAGAGAAAGAAAGAGAAAGAAAGAGCGCAGAGAGAGAAAGAGAAAGAGAGCGCAGAGAGAGGGAGAGAAAGAGCGCAGAGAGAGAGAGAGAAAGAGCGCAGAGAGAGAGAAAGAAAGAGCGCAGAGAGAGAAAGAAAGAGCGCAGAGAGGGAGAGAGCGCAGAGAGAGAGAAAGATAGAGCGCAGAGAGAGAAAGAGAAAGAAAGAGCGCAGAGAGAGAAAGAGAAAGAAAGAGCGCAGAGAGAGAGAGAGCGCAGAGAGAGAAAGAGAGCGCAGAGAGAGAGAAAGAAAGAGCGCAGAGAGAGAGAAAGAAAGAGCGCAGAGAGAGAAAGAAAGAGCGCAGAGAGAGTGCGTAGAGAGAAAGAAAGAGCGCAGAGAGAAAGAAAGAGCGCAGAGAGAGAGAGAGCGCAGAGAGACAGAAAGAAAGTGCGCAGAGAGAAAGAAAGAGCGCAGAGAGAGAAAGAGAAAGAAAGAGCGCAGAGAGAGAGAGAGAGAGCGCAGAGAGAGAAAGAGCGCAGAGAGAGAGAAAGAGAAAGAAAGAGCGCAGAGAGTGAGAAAGAGCGCAGAGAGAGAGAAAGAGCGCAGAGAGAGAGAAAGAAAGAGCGCAGAGAGAGAGAAAGTAAGAGTGCGCAGAGAGAGAGAAAGAGCGCAGAGAGAGAAAGAGCGCAGAGAGAGAGAAAGAAAGAGCGCAGAGAGAGAAAGAAAGAGCGCAGAGAGTGAGAGAGTGCAGAGAGTGAGAGAGCGCAGAGAGAGAGAGCGCAGAGAGAGAGCGCAGAGAGAGAGAGCACAGAGAGAGAGAGCGCAGAGAGAGAGAGTGCAGAGAGAGAGAGAGTGCAGAGAGAGAGAGAGCGCAGAGAGAGAGAGAGCGCAGAGAGAGAGAGCGCGCAGAGAGAGAGAGAGCGCAGAGAGAGAGAGAGCGCAGAGAGAGAGAGAGCGCAGAGAGAGAGAGAGCGCAGAGAGAGAGAGAGCGCAGAGAGAGAGAGAGAGCGCAGAGAGAGAGAGAGAGCGCAGAGAGAGAGAGCGCAGAGAGAGAGAGAGCGCAGAGAGAGAGAGAGCGCAGAGAGAGAGAGAGCGCAGAGAGAGAGCACAGAGAGAGAGAGAGCGCAGAGAGAGAGAGCGCAGAGAGAGAGAGAGCGCAGAGAGAGAGAGCGCAGAGAGAGAGTGCGCAGAGAGAGAGAGAGCGCAGAGAGAGAGAGCGCAGAGAGAGAGAGCGCAGAGAGAGAGAGCGCAGAGAGAGAGAGCGCAGAGAGAGAGAGCGCAGAGAGAAAGAAAGAGCGCAGAGAGAGAGAAAGAGCGCAGAGAGAGAGAGAAAAAGCGCAGAGAGGGAGAAAGAAAGAGCGCAGAGAGAGAGAAAGAAAGAGCGCAGAGAGAGAGAGAGCGCAGAGAGAGAGAGAGAGCGCAGAGAGAGGAAGAAAGAGCGCAGAGAGAGAGAGAAAGAGCGCAGAGAGAAAGAGAGCGCAGAGAGAAAGAGAGCGCAGAGAGAAAGAGAGCGCAGACAGAGAGAGAGCGCAGAGAGAGAAAGAAAGAGCGCAGAGAGAGAAAGAAAGAGCACAGAGAGAGAAAGAAAGAGCGCAGAGAGAGAGAAAGAAAGAGCACACAGAGAGAGAGAGAGAGCGCAGAGAGAGAGAGAGAGCGCAGAGAGAGAGAAATAAAGAGCGCAGAGAGAGAAATAAAGAGCGCAGAGAGAGAGAAATAAAGAGCGCAGAGAGAGAGAAAGAAAGAGCGCAGAGAGAGAGCGCAGAGAGAGAGAGAGAGAGCGCAGAGAGAGAAATAAAGAGCGCAGAGAGAGAAATAAAGAGCGCAGAGAGAGAAATAAAGAGCGCAGAGAGAGAAATAAAGAGCGCAGAGAGAGAAATAAAGAGCGCAGAGAAAGAAAGAGCGCAGAGAGAGACAAAGAAAGAGCGCAGAGAGCAGAGAGAGAGAAAGAAAGAGCGCAGAGAGAGAGAAAGAAAGAGCGCAAAGAGAGAAAGAAAGAGCGCAGAGAGAAAGAAAGAGCGCAGAGAGAGAGAGCGCAGAGAGAGAAAGAGAAAGAAAGAGCGCCGAGAGAGAGAGCGCAGAGAGAGAGAAAGAGCGCAGAGAGAGAGAGAGAAAGAGCGCAGAGAGAGAGAGAGAGCGTAGAGAGAGAAAGAGAAAGAAAGAGCGCAGAGAGAGAAAGAGCGCAGAGAGAGAGAGCGCAGAGAGAGAAAGAGCGCAGAGAGAGAAAGAGCGCAGAGAGAGAAAGAGCGCAGAGAGAGAAAGAGCGCAGAGAGAGAAAGAGCGCAGAGAGAGAAAGAGCGCAGAGAGAGAAAGAGCGCAGAGAGAGAAAGAGCGCAGAGAGAAAGAAAGAGCGCAGAGAGAAAGAAAGAGCGCAGAGAGAGAGAGAAAGAGCTCAGAGAGAGAAAAAAAGAGTGCAGAGAGAGAAAGAAAAAGCGCAGAGAGAGACAAAGAGCGCATAGAGAGAGAGACAAAGAGCGCATAGAGAGAGAAAGAAAGAGCGCAGAGAGAGAAAGAAAGAGCGCAGAGAGAGAAAGAAAGAGCGCAGAGAGAGAAATAAAGAGCGCAGAGAGAGAAAGAAAGAGCGCAGAGAGAGAGAGCGCAGAGAGAGAGAGCGCAGAGAGAGAGAACGCAGAGAGAGAGCGCAGAGAGAAAGAGAGAGCGCAGAGAGAGAGAAAGAGCGTAGAGAAAAAAAGAGCGCAAAGAGAGAGAGAGGAAGAAAGAGCGCAGACAGAGAAAGAAAGAGCGCAGAGAGAGAAAGAAAGAGCGCAGAGAGAGAGAGAGCGCAGAGAGAGAAAGAGCGCAGAGAGAGAAAGAGCGCAGAGAGAGAAAGAGCACAGAGAGAGAGAAAGAGCGCAGAGAGAGAAAGAAAGAGCGCAGAGAGAGAAAGAAAGAGCGCAGAGAGAGAGAAAGAAAGAGCGCAGAGAGAGAGCGCAGAGAGAGAAATAAAGAGCGCAGAGAGAGAAAGAAAGAGCGCAGAGAGAGAAAGAAAGAGCGCAAAGAGAAAAAAAGAGCGCAGAGAGAAAGAAAGAGTGCAGAGAGAAAGAGAGCGCAGAGAGAGAGAGCGCAGAGAGAGAGAGCGCAGAGAGAGAAAGAGAAAGAAAGAGCGCAGAGAAAGAGAAAGAAAGAGCGCAGAGAGAGAGAGAGCGCAGAGAGAGAGAGAAAGAAAGAGCGCAGAGAGAGAGAAAGTAAGAGTGCAGAGAGAAAGAAAGAGCGCAGAGAGAAAGAAAGAAAGAGCGCAGAGAGAGAGAAAGAAAGAGCGCAGAGAAAGAGAGCGCAGAGAGAAAGAGCGCAGAGAGAGAAAGAAAGAGCGCAGAGAGAGAAAGAAAGAGCGAAGAGAAAGAAAGAGCGCAGAGAGAGAAAGAAAGAGCGCAGAGAGAGAAAGAAAGAGCGCAGAGAGAGAAAGAAAGAGCGCAGAGAGAGAAAGAAAGAGCGCAAAGAGAGAAAAAAAGAGCGCAGAGAGAAAGAAAGAGCGCAGAGAGAGAAAGAAAGAGCGCAGAGAGAGAGAGGAAGAAAGAGCGCAGAGAGAGAGAAAGAAAGAGCGCAGAGAGAGAGAGAGCGCAGAGAGAGAAAGAAAGAGCGCAGAGAGAGAAAGAAAGAGCGCAGAGAAATAAAGAGCGCAGAGAGAGAGAGAGAAAGAGCGCAGAGAGAGAGAGAGAAAGAGCGCAGAGAGAGAAAGAAAGAGCGCAAAGAGAGAAAAAAAGAGTGCAGAGAGAAAGAGAGCGCAGAGAGAGAGAGCGCAGAGAGAGAAAGAGAAAGAAAGAGTGCAGAGAGAGAGAGAGAAAGAAAGAGCGCAGAGAGAGAGAGAGAGCGCAGAGAGAGAGAGAGAAAGAGCTCAGAGAGAGAGAAAGAAAGAGCGCAGAGAGAGAAAGAAAGAGCGCAGAGAGAGAGAGCGCAGAGAGAAAGAAAGAGCGCAGAGAGAGAGAAAGATCCCAGAGAGAGAGAAAGAAAGTGCGCAGAGAGAAAGAAAGAGCGCAGAGAGAGAAAGAGAAAGAAAGAGCGCAGAGAGAGAAAGAGAAAGAAAGAGCGCAGAGAGAGAAAGAGAAAGAAAGAGCGCAGAGAGAGCGAGAGAAAGAGCGCAGAGAGAGAGAGAAAGAGCGCAGAGAGAGAAAGAAAGAGCGCAGAGAGAGAGAGCGCAGAGAGAAAGAAAGAGCGCAGAGAGAGAGAAAGAGCGCAGAGAGAGAGCGCAGAGAGAGAGAAAGAGCGCAGAGAGAGAGAAAGAGCGCAGAGAGAGAGAAAGAGCGCAGAGAGAGAGAAAGAAAGTGCGCAGAGAGAAAGAAAGAGCGCAGAGAGAAAGAGCGCAGAGAGAGAAAGAGAAAGAAAGAGCGCAGAGAGAGAGAGAAAGAGCGCAGAGAGAGAGAGAGAAAGAGCGCAGAGAGAGAGAAAGAGAAAGAAAGAGCGCAGAGAGAGAGAAAGAGAAAGAAAGAGCGCAGAGAGAGAGAAAGAGCGCAGAGAGAGAGAAAGACAGAGCGCAGAGAGAGAGAAAGAAAGAGCGCAGAGAGAGAAAGAGCGCAGAGAGAGAAAGAGCACAGAGAGAGAAAGAGCACAGAGAGAGAGAGAGCACAGAGAGAGAGAAAGAGCGCAGAGAGAGAAAGAAAGAGCGCAGAGAGAGAGAAAGAAAGAGCGCAGAGAGAGAGCGCTGAGAGAGAGCTCAGAGAGAGAGAGAAAGAGCGCAGAGAGAGAAAGAAAGAGCGCAGAGAGAGAAAG
This sequence comes from Ascaphus truei, assembly GCF_040206685.1. Lineage (NCBI taxonomy): Eukaryota > Metazoa > Chordata > Amphibia > Anura > Ascaphidae > Ascaphus > Ascaphus truei. The sequence continues at coordinate 184,998 of NW_027456939.1, forward strand.
AAAGAGCGCAGAGAAAGAAAGAGCGCAGAGAGAGAGAAAGAAAGAGCGCAGAGAGAGAAAGAAAGAGCGCAAAGAGAAAAAAAAAGAGCGCAGAGAGAAAGAAAGAGCGCAGAGAGAAAGAAAGAGCGCAGAGAGAGAAAGAGAAAGAAAGAGCGCAGAGAAAGAAAGAGAAAGAAAGAGCGCAGAGAGAGAAAGAGAAAGAGAGCGCAGAGAGAGGGAGAGAAAGAGCGCAGAGAGAGAGAGAGAAAGAGCGCAGAGAGAGAGAAAGAAAGAGCGCAGAGAGAGAAAGAAAGAGCGCAGAGAGAGAGAGAGCGCAGAGAGAGAGAAAGATAGAGCGCAGAGAGAGAAAGAAAGAGCGCAGAGAGAGAAAGAGAAAGAAAGAGCGCAGAGAGAGAGAGAGCGCAGAGAGAGAAAGAGAGCGCAGAGAGAGAGAAAGAAAGAGCGCAGAGAGAGAGAAAGAAAGAGCGCAGAGAGAGAAAGAAAGAGCGCAGAGAGAGTGCGTAGAGAGAAATAAAGAGCGCAGAGAGAAAGAAAGAGCGCAGAGAGAGAGAGAGCGCAGAGAGACAGAAAGAAAGTGCGCAGAGAGAAAGAAAGAGCGCAGAGAGAGAGCGCAGAGAGAGAAAGAGAAAGAAAGAGCGCAGAGAGAGAGAGAGAGAGCGCAGAGAGAGAGAAAGAGCGCAGAGAGAGAGAAAGAGAAAGAAAGAGCGCAGAGAGTGAGAAAGAGCGCAGAGAGAGAGAAAGAGCGCAGAGAGAGAGAAAGAAAGAGCGCAGAGAGAGAGAAAGTAAGAGTGCGCAGAGAGAGAGAAAGAGCGCAGAGAGAGAAAGAGCGCAGAGAGAGAGAAAGAAAGAGCGCAGAGAGAGAAAGAAAGAGCGCAGAGAGTGAGAGAGTGCAGAGAGTGAGAGAGCGCAGAGAGAGAGAGCGCAGAGAGAGAGCGCAGAGAGAGAGCGCAGAGAGAGAGAGCGCAGAGAGAGAGAGCGCAGAGAGAGAGAGAGCGCAGAGAGAGAGAGAGCGCAGAGAGAGAGAGAGCGCAGAGAGAGAGAGAGTGCAGAGAGAGAGAGAGTGCAGAGAGAGAGAGAGCGCAGAGAGAGAGAGAGCGCAGAGAGAGAGAGAGCGCAGAGAGAGAGAGAGCGCAGAGAGAGAGAGAGCGCAGAGAGAGAGAGAGCGCAGAGAGAGAGAGAGCGCAGAGAGAGAGAGAGCGCAGAGAGAGAGAGAGCGCAGAGAGAGAGAGAGCGCAGAGAGAGAGAGAGCGCAGAGAGAGAGAGAGCGCAGAGAGAGCACAGAGAGAGAGAGAGCGCAGAGAGAGAGAGCGCAGAGAGAGAGAGCGCAGAGAGAGAGAGAGCGCAGAGAGAGAGAGCGCAGAGAGAGAGAGAGCGCAGAGAGAGAGAGAGCGCAGAGAGAGAGAGAGCGCAGAGAGAGAGAGAGCGCAGAGAGAGAGAGCGCAGAGAGAGAGAGCGCAGAGAGAGAGAGCGCAGAGAGAGAGAGCGCAGAGAGAAAGAAAGAGCGCAGAGAGAGAGAAAGAGCGCAGAGAGAGAGAAAGAGCACAGAGAGAGAGAAAGAGAGCAGAGAGAAAGAAAGTGCGCAGAGAGAAAGAAAGAGCGCAGAGAAAGAAAGAGCGCAGAGAGAAAGAAAGAAGGAGCGCAGAGAGAGAAAGAGCGCAGAGAGAGAGAGAGAAAGAGCGCAGAGAGAGAGAGAGAAAGAGCGCAGAGAGAGAGAGAGAAAGAGCGCAGAGAGAGAGAAAGAAAGAGCGCAGAGAGAGAGCGCAGAGAGAGAGAGAAAGAGCGCAGAGAGAGAAATAAAGAGCGCAGAGAGAGAAATAAAGAGCGCAGAGAGAGAAATAAAGAGCGCAGAGAGAGAAATAAAGAGCGCAGAGAAAGAAAGAGCGCAGAGAGAGAGAAAGAAAGAGCGCAGAGAGAGAGAAAGAAAGAGCGCAGAGAGAGAGAAAGAAAGAGCGCAGAGAGAGAGAAAGAAAGAGCGCAGAGAGAGAGAAAGAAAGAGCGCAGAGAGAGAGAAAGAAAGAGCGCAGAGAGAAAGAAAGAGCGCAGAGAGAAAGAGCGCAGAGAGAGAAAGAGAAAGAAAGAGCGCCGGGAGAGAGAGCGCAGAGAGAGAGAAAGAGAAAGAAAGTGCGCAGAGAGAGAGAGCGCAGAGAGAAAGAAAGAGCGCAGAGAGAGAGAGAGAAAGAGCGCAGAGAGAGAGAGAGAGCGTAGAGAGAGAAAGAGAAAGAAAGAGCGCAGAGAGAGAAAGAGCGAAGAGAGAGAGAGCGCAGAGAGAGAGCGCAGAGAGAGAAAGAGCGCAGAGAGAGAAAGAGCGCAGAGAGAGAAAGAGCGCAGAGAGAGAAAGAACGCAGAGAGAGAAAGAGCGCAGAGAGAGAAAGAGCGCAGAGAGAAAGAAAGAGCGCAGAGAGAAAGAAAGAGCGCAGAGAGAAAGAAAGAGCGCAGAGAGAAAGAAAGAGCGCAGAGAGAAAGAGAGCCCAGAGAGAAAGAAAGAGCGCAGAGAGAAAGAGAGCGCAGAGAGAAAGAAAGAGCGCAGAGAGAGAGAGCGCAGAGAGAAAGAAAGAGCACAGAGAGAGAGAGAGAGCGCAGAGAGAGAGAGAGAGCGCAGAGAGAGAGAAATAAAGAGCGCAGAGAGAGAAATAAAGAGCGCAGAGAGAGAGAAATAAAGAGCGCAGAGAGAGAGAAATAAAGAGCGCAGAGAGAGAGAAAGAAAGAGCGCAGAGAGAGAGATAAAGAGCGCAGAGAGAGAAATAAAGAGCGCAGAGAGAGAAATAAAGAGCGCAGAGAGAGAAATAAAGAGCGCAGAGAGAGAAATAAAGAGCGCAGAGAGAGAAATAAAGAGCGCAGAGAAAGAAAGAGCGCAGAGAGAGAGAAAGAAAGAGCGCAGAGAGAGAGAAAGAAAGAGCGCAGAGAGAGAGAAAGAAAGAGCGCAGAGAGAGAGAAAGAAAGAGCGCAGAGAGAGAAAGAAAGAGCGCAGAGAGAGAAAGAAAGAGCGCAAAGAGAGAAAAAAAGAGCGCAAAGAGAGAAAAAAAGAGCGCAGAGAGAAAGAAAGAAAGAAAGAGCGCAGAGAGAAAGAAAGAGCGCAGAGAGAGAGAGCGCAGAGAGAGAAAGAGAAAGAAAGAGCGCCGAGAGAGAGAGCGCAGAGAGAGAGAAAGAGAAAGAAAGTGCGCAGAGAGAGAGAGCGCAGAGAGAAAGAAAGAGCGCAGAGAGAGAGAAAGAAAGAGCGCAGAGAGAGAGAGAGAAAGAGCGCAGAGAGAGAGAGAGAACGTAGAGAGAGAAAGAGAAAGAAAGAGCGCAGAGAGAGAAAGAGCGCAGAGAGAGAGAGCGCAGAGAGAGAAAGAGCGCAGAGAGAGAAAGAGCGCAGAGAGAGAAAGAGTGCAGAGAGAAAGAAAGAGCGCAGAGAGAAAGAAAGAGCGCAGAGAGAAAGAAAGAGCGCAGAGAGAAAGAGAGCGCAGAGAGAAAGAAAGAGCGCAGAGAGAAAGAGAGCGCAGAGAGAAAGAAAGAGCGCAGAGAGAGAGCGCAGAGAGAAAGAAAGAGCACAGAGAGAGAGAGAGAGCGCAGAGAGAGAGAGAGAGCGCAGAGAGAGAGAAATAAAGAGCGCAGAGAGAGAAATAAAGAGCGCAGAGAGAGAGAAATAAAGAGCGCAGAGAGAGAGAAATAAAGAGCGCAGAGAGAGAGAAAGAAAGAGCGCAGAGAGAGAGAGAGCGCAGAGAGAGAGAGAGCGCAGAGAGAGAGATAAAGAGCGCAGAGAGAGAAATAAAGAGCGCAGAGAGAGAAATAAAGAGCGCAGAGAGAGAAATAAAGAGCGCAGAGAGAGAAATAAAGAGCGCAGAGAGAGAAATAAAGAGCGCAGAGAAAGAAAGAGCGCAGAGAGAGAGAAAGAAAGAGCGCAGAGAGAGAGAAAGAAAGAGCGCAGAGAGAGAGAAAGAAAGAGCGCAGAGAGAGAAAGAAAGAGCGCAGAGAGAGAAAGAAAGAGCGCAAAGAGAGAAAAAAAGAGCGCAAAGAGAGAAAAAAAGAGCGCAGAGAGAAAGAAAGAAAGAAAGAGCGCAGAGAGAAAGAAAGAGCGCAGAGAGAGAGAGCGCAGAGAGAGAAAGAGAAAGAAAGAGCGCCGAGAGAGAGAGCGCAGAGAGAGAGAAAGAGAAAGAAAGTGCGCAGAGAGAGAGAGCGCAGAGAGAAAGAAAGAGCGCAGAGAGAGAGAAAGAAAGAGCGCAGAGAGAGAGAGAGAAAGAGCGCAGAGAGAGAGAGAGAACGTAGAGAGAGAAAGAGAAAGAAAGAGCGCAGAGAGAGAAAGAGCGCAGAGAGAGAGAGCGCAGAGAGAGAGAGCGCAGAGAGAGAAAGAGCGCAGAGAGAGAAAGAGCGCAGAGAGAGAAAGAGTGCAGAGAGAAAGAAAGAGCGCAGAGAGAAAGAAAGAGCGCAGAGAGAAAGAAAGAGCGCAGAGAGAGAGAGAAAGAGCGCAGAGAGAGAAAAAAAGAGTGCAGAGAGAGAAAGAAAAAGCGCAGAGAGAGACAAAGAGCGCATAGAGAGAGAGACAAAGAGCGCATAGAGAGAGAAAGAAAGAGCGCAGAGAGAGAAAGAAAGAGCGCAGAGAGAGAAAGAAAGAGCGCAGAGAGAGAAAGAAAGAGCGCAGAGAGAGAGAGCGCAGAGAGAGAGAGCGCAGAGAGAGAGAACGCAGAGAGAGAGAGCGCAGAGAGAGAGCGCAGAGAGAAAGAGAGAGCGCAGAGAGAGAGAAAGAGCGTAGAGAAAAAAAGAGCGCAAAGAGAGAGAGAGGAAGAAAGAGCGCAGACAGAGAAAGAAAGAGCGCAGAGAGAGAGAGAGCGTAGAGAGAGAAAGAGCGCAGAGAGAGAAAGAGCACAGAGAGAGAGAAAGAGCACAGAGAGAGAGAAAGAAAGAGCGCAGAGAGAGAAAGAAAGAGCGCAGAGAGAAAGAAAGAGCGCAGAGAGAGAGAAAGAAAGAGCGCAGAGAGAGAGCGCAGAGAGAGAAATAAAGAGCGCAGAGAGAGAAAGAAAGAGCGCAGAGAGAGAAATAAAGAGCGCAGAGAGAGAAAGAAAGAGCGCAACGAGAAAAAAAGAGCGCAGAGAGAAAGAAAGAGTGCAGAGAGAATGAGAGCGCAGAGAGAGAGAGCGCAGAGAGAAAGAGAAAGAAAGAGCGCAGAGAAAGAAAGAGCGCAGAGAGAGAGAGAAAGAAAGAGCGCAGAGAGAGAAAGTAAGAGTGCAGAGAGAAAGAAAGAGCGCAGAGAGAAAGAAAGAAAGAGCGCAGAGAGAGAGAAAGAAAGAGCGCAGAGAGAAAGAGCGCAGAGAGAGAAAGAAAGAGCGCAGAGAGAGAAAGAAAGAGCGCAGAGAAAGAAAGAGCGCAGAGAGAGAAAGAAAGAGCGCAGAGAGAGAAAGAAAGAGCGCAAAGAGAGAAAAAAAGAGCGCTGAGAGAAAGAAAGAGCGCAGAGAGAGAAAGAAAGAGCGCAGAGAGAGAGAGGAAGAAAGAGCGCAGAGAGAGAGAAAGAAAGAGCGCAGAGAGAGAGAGAGCGCAGAGAGAGAGAGAAATAAAGAGCGCAGAGAGAGAGAGAAAGAGCGCAGAGAGAGAAAAAAAGAGCGCAAAGAGAGAAAAAAAGAGCGCAGAGAGAGAGAGCGCAGAGAGAGAAAGAGAAAGAAAGAGTGCAGAGAGAGAAAGAGAAAGAAAGAGCGCAGAGAGAGAGAGAGAGCGCAGAGAGAGAGAGAGAAAGAGCTCAGAGAGAGAGAAAGAAAGAGCGCAGAGAGAGAAAGAAAGAGCGCAGAGAGAGAGAGCGCAGAGAGAAAGAAAGAGCGCAGAGAGAGAGAAAGATCCCAGAGAGAGAGAAAGAAAGTGCGCAGAGAGAAAGAAAGAGCGCAGAGAGAGAAAGAGAAAGAAAGAGCGCAGAGAGAGAAAGAGAAAGAAAGAGCGCAGAGAGAGAAAGAGAAAGAAAGAGCGCAGAGAGAGAGAGAGAAAGAGCGCAGAGAGAGAGAGAAAGAGCGCAGAGAGAGAAAGAAAGAGCGCAGAGAGAGAAAGAAAGAGCGCAGAGAGAGAGAGCGCAGAGAGAAAGAAAGAGCGCAGAGAGAGAGAAAGAGCGCAGAGAGAGAGAGAGCGCAGAGAGAGAGAAAGAGCGCAGAGAGAGAGAAAGAGCGCAGAGAGAGAGAAAGAAAGTGCGCAGAGAGAAAGAAAGTGCGCAGAGAGAAAGAAAGAGCGCAGAGAGAGAAAGAGAAAGAAAGAGCGCAGAGAGAGAGAGAAAGAGCGCAGAGAGAGAGAGAGAAAGAGCGCAGAGAGAGAGAAAGAGAAAGAAAGAGCGCAGAGAGAGAGAAAGAGAAAGAAAGAGCGCAGAGAGAGAGAAAGAGAAAGAAAGAGCGCAGAGAGAGAGAGCGCAGAGAGAGAGAAAGAGCGCAGAGAGAGAGAGAGAGAAAGAAAAAGCGCAGAGAGAGAAAGAGCGCAGAGAGAAAGAGCACAGAGAGAGAAAGAGCACAGAGAGAGAGAGAGCACAGAGAGAGAGAAAGAGCGCAGAGAGAGAAAGAAAGAGCGCAGAGAGAGAGAAAGAAAGAGCGCAGAGAGAGAGCGCAGAGAGAGAGAGAAAGAACGAGTGCAGAGAAAGAAAGAGCGCAGAGAGAGAGAAAGAAAGAGCGCAGAGAGAGAAAGAAAGAGCGCAAAGAGAGAAAAAAAGAGCGCAGAGAGAAAGAAAGAGCGCAGAGAGAGAAAGAGAAAGAAAGAGCGCAGAGAAAGAAAGAGAAAGAAAGAGCGCAGAGAGAGAAAGAGAAAGAGAGCGCAGAGAGAGGGAGAGAAAGAGCGCAGAGAGAGAGAGAGAAAGAGCGCAGAGAGAGAGAAAGAAAGAGCGCAGAGAGAGAAAGAAAGAGCGCAGAGAGAGAGAGAGCGCAGAGAGAGAGAAAGATAGAGCGCAGAGAGAGAAAGAGAAAGAAAGAGCGCAGAGAGAGAAAGAAAGAGCGCAGAGAGAGAGAGAGAGAGCGCAGAGAGAGAAAGAGAGCGCAGAGAGAGAGAAAGAAAGAGCGCAGAGAGAGAAAGAAAGAGCGCAGAGAGAGTGCGCAGAGAGAAAGAAAGAGCGCAGAGAGAAAGAAAGAGCGCAGAGAGAGAGAGAGCGCAGAGAGACAGAAAGAAAGTGCGCAGAGAGAAAGAAAGAGCGCAGAGAGAGAGCGCAGAGAGAGAAAGAGAAAGAAAGAGCGCAGAGAGAGAGAGAGAGCGCAGAGAGAGAGAGAAAGAGCGCAGAGAGAGAGAAAGAGAAAGAAAGAGCGCAGAGAGTGAGAAAGAGCGCAGAGAGAGAGAAAGAGCGCAGAGAGAGAGAAAGAAAGAGCGCAGAGAGAGAGAAAGAGCGCAGAGAGAGAGAAAGAGCGCAGAGAGAGAGAAAGAGCGCAGAGAGAGAGAAAGAAAGAGCGCAGAGAGAGAAAGAAAGAGCGCAGAGAGAGAAAGAAAGAGCGCAGAGAGAGAGAGCGCAGAGAGAGAGAGAGCGCAGAGAGAGAGAGAGAGAGCGCAGAGAGAGAGAGAGAAAGAGCGCAGAGAGAGAGAAAGAAAGAGCGCAGAGAGAGAGCGCAGAGAGAGAGAGAAAGAGCGCAGAGAGAGAAATAAAGAGCGCAGAGAGAGAAATAAAGAGCGCAGAGAGAGAAATAAAGAGCGCAGAGAGAGAAATAAAGAGCGCAGAGAGAGAAATAAAGAGCGCAGAGAAAGAAAGAGCGCAGAGAGAGAGAAAGAAAGAGCGCAGAGAGAGAGAAAGAAAGAGCGCAGAGAGAGAGAAAGAAATAGCGCAGAGAGAGAGAAAGAAAGAGCGCAGAGAGAGAGAAAGAAAGAGCGCAGAGAGAAAGAAAGAGCGCAGAGAGAAAGAGCGCAGAGAGAGAAAGAGAAAGAAAGAGCGCCGAGAGAGAGAGAGAGCGCAGAGAGAGAGAAAGAGAAAGAAAGTGCGCAGAGAGAGAGAGCGCAGAGAGAAAGAAAGAGCGCAGAGAGAGAGAGAGAAAGAGCGCAGAGAGAGAGAGAGAGCGTAGAGAGAGAAAGAGAGAGAAAGAGCGCAGAGAGAGAAAGAGCGCAGAGAGAGAGCGCAGAGAGAGAGCGCAGAGAGAGAGCGCAGAGAGAGAGCGCAGAGAAAGAGCGCAGAGAGAGAAAGAGCGCAGAGAGAGAAAGAGCGCAGAGAGAGAAAGAGCGCAGAGAGAGAAAGAGCGCAGAGAGAGAAAGAGCGCAGAGAGAAAGAGAGCGCAGAGAGAAAGAAAGAGCGCAGAGAGAAAGAAAGAGCGCAGAGAGAGAGAGCGCAGAGAGAGAGAGAGAGCGCAGAGAGAGAGAGAGAGCGCAGAGAGAGAGAGAGAGAGCGCAGAGAGAGAGAGAGAGCGCAGAGAGAGAGAAAGAAAGAGCGCAGAGAGAGAGAAAGAAAGAGCGCAGAGAGAGAGAAAGAAAGAGCGCAGAGAGAGAAAGAAAGAGCGCAGAGAGAGAAAGAAAGAGCGCAAAGAGAGAAAAAAAGAGCGCAAAGAGAGAAAAAAAGAGCGCAGAGAGAAAGAAAGAAAGAAAGAGCGCAGAGAGAAAGAAAGAGCGCAGAGAGAGAGAGCGCAGAGAGAGAAAGAGAAAGAAAGAGCGCCGAGAGAGAGAGCGCAGAGAGAGAGAAAGAGAAAGAAAGTGCGCAGAGAGAGAGAGCGCAGAGAGAAAGAAAGAGCGCAGAGAGAGAGAAAGAAAGAGCGCAGAGAGAGAGAGAGAAAGAGCGCAGAGAGAGAGAGAGAACGTAGAGAGAGAAAGAGAAAGAAAGAGCGCAGAGAGAGAAAGAGCGCAGAGAGAGAGAGCGCAGAGAGAGAGAGCGCAGAGAGAGAAAGAGCGCAGAGAGAGAAAGAGCGCAGAGAGAGAAAGAGTGCAGAGAGAAAGAAAGAGCGCAGAGAGAAAGAAAGAGCGCAGAGAGAAAGAAAGAGCGCAGAGAGAGAGAGAAAGAGCGCAGAGAGAGAAAAAAAGAGTGCAGAGAGAGAAAGAAAAAGCGCAGAGAGAGACAAAGAGCGCATAGAGAGAGAGACAAAGAGCGCATAGAGAGAGAAAGAAAGAGCGCAGAGAGAGAAAGAAAGAGCGCAGAGAGAGAAAGAAAGAGCGCAGAGAGAGAGAGCGCAGAGAGAGAGAGCGCAGAGAGAGAGAACGCAGAGAGAGAGAGCGCAGAGAGAGAGCGCAGAGAGAAAGAGAGAGCGCAGAGAGAGAGAAAGAGCGTAGAGAAAAAAAGCGCGCAAAGAGAGAGAGAGGAAGAAAGAGCGCAGACAGAGAAAGAAAGAGCGCAGAGAGAGAGAGAGCGTAGAGAGAGAAAGAGCGCAGAGAGAGAAAGAGCACAGAGAGAGAGAAAGAGCACAGAGAGAGAGAAAGAAAGAGCGCAGAGAGAGAAAGAAAGAGCGCAGAGAGAAAGAAAGAGCGCAGAGAGAGAGAAAGAAAGAGCGCAGAGAGAGAGCGCAGAGAGAGAAATAAAGAGCGCAGAGAGAGAAAGAAAGAGCGCAGAGAGAGAAAGAAAGAGCGCAGAGAGAGAAAGAAAGAGCGCAACGAGAAAAAAAGAGCGCAGAGAGAAAGAAAGAGTGCAGAGAGAATGAGAGCGCAGAGAGAGAGAGCGCAGAGAGAAAGAGAAAGAAAGAGCGCAGAGAAAGAAAGAGTGCAGAGAGAGAGAGAAAGAAAGAGCGCAGAGAGAGAAAGTAAGAGTGCAGAGAGAAAGAAAGAGCGCAGAGACAAAGAAAGAAAGAGCGCAGAGAGAGAGAAAGAAAGAGCGCAGAGAGAAAGAGCGCAGAGAGAGAAAGAAAGAGCGCAGAGAGAGAAAGAAAGAGCGCAGAGAAAGAAAGAGCGCAGAGAGAGAAAGAAAGAGCGCAGAGAGAGAAAGAAAGAGCGCAGAGAGAGAAAGAGCGCAAAGAGAGAAAAAAAGAGCGCAGAGAGAAAGAAAGAGCGCAGAGAGAGAAAGAAAGAGCGCAGAGAGAGAGAGGAAGAAAGAGCGCAGAGAGAGAGAAAGAAAGAGCGCAGAGAGAGAGAGAGCGCAGAGAGAGAGAGAAATAAAGAGCGCAGAGAGAGAGAGAAAGAGCGCAGAGAGAGAAAAAAAGAGCGCAAAGAGAGAAAAAAAGAGCGCAGAGAGAGAGAGCGCAGAGAGAGAAAGAGAAAGAAAGAGTGCAGAGAGAGAAAGAGAAAGAAAGAGCGCAGAGAGAGAGAGAGAGCGCAGAGAGAGAGAGAGAAAGAGCTCAGAGAGAGAGAAAGAAAGAGCGCAGAGAGAGAAAGAAAGAGCGCAGAGAGAGAGAGCGCAGAGAGAAAGAAAGAGCGCAGAGAGAGAGAAAGATCCCAGAGAGAGAGAAAGAAAGTGCGCAGAGAGAAAGAAAGAGCGCAGAGAGAGAAAGAGAAAGAAAGAGCGCAGAGAGAGAAAGAGAAAGAAAGAGCGCAGAGAGAGAAAGAGAAAGAAAGAGCGCAGAGAGAGAGAGAGAAAGAGCGCAGAGAGAGAGAGAAAGAGCGCAGAGAGAGAAAGAAAGAGCGCAGAGAGAGAAAGAAAGAGCGCAGAGAGAGAGAGCGCAGAGAGAAAGAAAGAGCGCAGAGAGAGAGAAAGAGCGCAGAGAGAGAGAGAGCGCAGAGAGAGAGAAAGAGCGCAGAGAGAGAGAAAGAGCACAGAGAGAGAGAAAGAAAGTGCGCAGAGAGAAAGAAAGTGCGCAGAGAGAAAGAAAGAGCGCAGAGAGAGAAAGAGAAAGAAAGAGCGCAGAGAGAGAGAGAAAGAGCGCAGAGAGAGAGAGAGAAAGAGCGCAGAGAGAGAGAAAGAGAAAGAAAGAGCGCAGAGAGAGAGAAAGAGAAAGAAAGAGCGCAGAGAGAGAGAGCGCAGAGAGAGAGAAAGAGCGCAGAGAGAGAGAGAGAGAAAGAAAAAGCGCAGAGAGAGAAAGAGCGCAGAGAGAAAGAGCACAGAGAGAGAGAGAGCACAGAGAGAGAGAAAGAGCGCAGAGAGAGAAAGAAAGAGCGCAGAGAGAGAGAAAGAAAGAGCGCAGAGAGAGAGCACAGAGAGAGAGAGAAAGAACGAGTGCAGAGAAAGAAAGAGCGCAGAGAGAGAGAAAGAAAGAGCGCAGAGAGAGAAAGAAAGAGCGCAAAGAGAGAAAAAAAGAGCGCAGAGAGAAAGAAAGAGCGCAGAGAGAGAAAGAGAAAGAAAGAGCGCAGAGAAAGAAAGAGAAAGAAAGAGCGCAGAGAGAGAAAGAGAAAGAGAGCGCAGAGAGAGGGAGAGAAAGAGCGCAGAGAGAGAGAGAGAAAGAGCGCAGAGAGAGAGAAAGAAAGAGCGCAGAGAGAGAAAGAAAGAGCGCAGAGAGAGAGAGAGCGCAGAGAGAGAGAAAGATAGAGCGCAGAGAGAGAAAGAGAAAGAAAGAGCGCAGAGAGAGAAAGAAAGAGCGCAGAGAGAGAGAGAGAGAGCGCAGAGAGAGAAAGAGAGCGCAGAGAGAGAGAAAGAAAGAGCGCAGAGAGAGAAAGAAAGAGCGCAGAGAGAGTGCGCAGAGAGAAAGAAAGAGCGCAGAGAGAAAGAAAGAGCGCAGAGAGAGAGAGAGCGCAGAGAGACAGAAAGAAAGTGCGCAGAGAGAAAGAAAGAGCGCAGAGAGAGAGCGCAGAGAGAGAAAGAGAAAGAAAGAGCGCAGAGAGAGAGAGAGAGCGCAGAGAGAGAGAGAAAGAGCGCAGAGAGAGAGAAAGAGAAAGAAAGAGCGCAGAGAGTGAGAAAGAGCGCAGAGAGAGAGAAAGAGCGCAGAGAGAGAGAAAGAAAGAGCGCAGAGAGAGAGAAAGAGCGCAGAGAGAGAGAAAGAGCGCAGAGAGAGAGAAAGAGCGCAGAGAGAGAGAAAGAAAGAGCGCAGAGAGAGAAAGAAAGAGCGCAGAGAGAGAAAGAAAGAGCGCAGAGAGAGAGAGCGCAGAGAGAGAGAGAGCGCAGAGAGAGAGAGAGAGAGCGCAGAGAGAGAGAGAGAAAGAGCGCAGAGAGAGAGAAAGAAAGAGCGCAGAGAGAGAGCGCAGAGAGAGAGAGAAAGAGCGCAGAGAGAGAAATAAAGAGCGCAGAGAGAGAAATAAAGAGCGCAGAGAGAGAAATAAAGAGCGCAGAGAGAGAAATAAAGAGCGCAGAGAGAGAAATAAAGAGCGCAGAGAAAGAAAGAGCGCAGAGAGAGAGAAAGAAAGAGCGCAGAGAGAGAGAAAGAAAGAGCGCAGAGAGAGAGAAAGAAATAGCGCAGAGAGAGAGAAAGAAAGAGCGCAGAGAGAGAGAAAGAAAGAGCGCAGAGAGAAAGAAAGAGCGCAGAGAGAAAGAGCGCAGAGAGAGAAAGAGAAAGAAAGAGCGCCGAGAGAGAGAGCGCAGAGAGAGAGAAAGAGAAAGAAAGTGCGCAGAGAGAGAGAGCGCAGAGAGAAAGAAAGAGCGCAGAGAGAGAGAGAGAAAGAGCGCAGAGAGAGAGAGAGAGCGTAGAGAGAGAAAGAGAGAGAAAGAGCGCAGAGAGAGAAAGAGCGCAGAGAGAGAGCGCAGAGAGAGAGCGCAGAGAGAGAGCGCAGAGAGAGAGCGCAGAGAGAGAGCGCAGAGAGAGAAAGAGCGCAGAGAGAGAAAGAGCGCAGAGAGAGAAAGAGCGCAGAGAGAGAAAGAGCGCAGAGAGAGAAAGAGCGCAGAGAGAGAAAGAGCGCAGAGAGAAAGAGAGCGCAGAGAGAAAGAAAGAGCGCAGAGAGAAAGAGAGCGCAGAGAGAAAGAAAGAGCGCAGAGAGAGAGAGCGCAGAGAGAGAGAGAGAGCGCAGAGAGAGAGAGAGAGCGCAGAGAGAGAGAGAGAGAGCGCAGAGAGAGAGAGAGAGCGCAGAGAGAGAGAAATAAAGAGCGCAGAGAGAGAAATAAAGAGCGCAGAGAGAGAGAAATAAAGAGCGCAGAGAGAGAGAAATAAAGAGCGCAGAGAGAGAGAAAGAGCGCAGAGAGAGAGAAAGAGCGCAGAGAGAGAGAAAGAAAGAGCGCAGAGAGAGAGCGCAGAGAGAGAGAGAAAGAACGAGTGCAGAGAAAGAAAGAGCGCAGAGAGAGAGAAAGAAAGAGCGCAGAGAGAGAAAGAAAGAGCGCAAAGAGAGAAAAAAAGAGCGCAGAGAGAAAGAAAGAGCGCAGAGAGAGAAAGAGAAAGAAAGAGCGCAGAGAAAGAAAGAGAAAGAAAGAGCGCAGAGAGAGAAAGAGAAAGAGAGCGCAGAGAGAGGGAGAGAAAGAGCGCAGAGAGAGAGAGAGAAAGAGCGCAGAGAGAGAGAAAGAAAGAGCGCAGAGAGAGAAAGAAAGAGCGCAGAGAGAGAGAGAGAGCGCAGAGAGAGAGAAAGATAGAGCGCAGAGAGAGAAAGAGAAAGAAAGAGCGCAGAGAGAGAAAGAAAGAGCGCAGAGAGAGAGAGAGAGAGCGCAGAGAGAGAAAGAGAGCGCAGAGAGAGAGAAAGAAAGAGCGCAGAGAGAGAAAGAAAGAGCGCAGAGAGAGTGCGCAGAGAGAAAGAAAGAGCGCAGAGAGAAAGAAAGAGCGCAGAGAGAGAGAGAGCGCAGAGAGACAGAAAGAAAGTGCGCAGAGAGAAAGAAAGAGCGCAGAGAGAGAGCGCAGAGAGAGAAAGAGAAAGAAAGAGCGCAGAGAGAGAGAGAGAGCGCAGAGAGAGAAAGAGCGCAGAGAGAGAGAAAGAGAAAGAAAGAGCGCAGAGAGTGAGAAAGAGCGCAGAGAGAGAGAAAGAGCGCAGAGAGAGAGAAAGAAAGAGCGCAGAGAGAGAGAAAGAGCGCAGAGAGAGAGAAAGAGCGCAGAGAGAGAGAAAGAGCGCAGAGAGAGAGAAAGAAAGAGCGCAGAGAGAGAAAGAAAGAGCGCAGAGAGAGAAAGAAAGAGCGCAGAGAGAGAGAGCGCAGAGAGAGAGAGAGCGCAGAGAGAGAGAGAGAGAGCGCAGAGAGAGAGAGAGAAAGAGCGCAGAGAGAGAGAAAGAAAGAGCGCAGAGAGAGAGCGCAGAGAGAGAGAGAAAGAGCGCAGAGAGAGAAATAAAGAGCGCAGAGAGAGAAATAAAGAGCGCAGAGAGAGAAATAAAGAGCGCAGAGAGAGAAATAAAGAGCGCAGAGAGAGAAATAAAGAGCGCAGAGAAAGAAAGAGCGCAGAGAGAGAGAAAGAAAGAGCGCAGAGAGAGAGAAAGAAAGAGCGCAGAGAGAGAGAAAGAAATAGCGCAGAGAGAGAGAAAGAAAGAGCGCAGAGAGAGAGAAAGAAAGAGCGCAGAGAGAAAGAAAGTGCGCAGAGAGAAAGAGCGCAGAGAGAGAAAGAGAAAGAAAGAGCGCCGAGAGAGAGAGAGAGCGCAGAGAGAGAGAAAGAGAAAGAAAGTGCGCAGAGAGAGAGAGCGCAGAGAGAAAGAAAGAGCGCAGAGAGAGAGAGAGAAAGAGCGCAGAGAGAGAGAGAGAGCGTAGAGAGAGAAAGAGAGAGAAAGAGCGCAGAGAGAGAAAGAGCGCAGAGAGAGAGCGCAGAGAGAGAGCGCAGAGAGAGAGCGCAGAGAGAGAGCGCAGAGAGAGAAAGAGCGCAGAGAGAGAAAGAGCGCAGAGAGAGAAAGAGCGCAGAGAGAGAAAGAGCGCAGAGAGAGAAAGAGCGCAGAGAGAGAAAGAGCGCAGAGAGAGAAAGAGCGCAGAGAGAAAGAGAGCGCAGAGAGAAAGAAAGAGCGCAGAGAGAAAGAGAGCGCAGAGAGAAAGAAAGAGCGCAGAGAGAGAGAGCGCAGAGAGAGAGAGAGAGCGCAGAGAGAGAGAGAGAGCGCAGAGAGAGAGAGAGAGAGCGCAGAGAGAGAGAGAGAGCGCAGAGAGAGAGAAATAAAGAGCGCAGAGAGAGAAATAAAGAGCGCAGAGAGAGAGAAATAAAGAGCGCAGAGAGAGAGAAATAAAGAGCGCAGAGAGAGAGAAAGAAAGAGCGCAGAGAGAGAGCGCAGAGAGAGAAATAAAGAGCGCAGAGAGAGAAATAAAGAGCGCAGAGAGAGAAATAAAGAGCGCAGAGAGAGAAATAAAGAGCGCAGAGAGAGAAATAAAGAGCGCAGAGAGAGAAATAAAGAGCGCAGAGAGAGAAATAAAGAGCGCAGAGAGAGAGAAAGAAAGAGCGCAGAGAGAGAGAAAGAAAGAGCGCAGAGAGAGAGAAAGAAAGAGCGCAGAGAGAGAAAGAAAGAGCGCAGAGAGAGAAAGAAAGAGCGCAAAGAGAGAAAAAAAGAGCGCAAAGAGAGAGAAAAAGAGCGCAGAGAGAAAGAAAGAGCGCAGAGAGAGAGAGCGCAGAGAGAGAAAGAGAAAGAAAGAGCGCCGAGAGAGAGAGCGCAGAGAGAGAGAAAGAGAAAGAAAGTGCGCAGAGAGAGAGAGCGCAGAGAGAAAGAAAGAGCGCAGAGAGAGAGAAAGAAAGAGCGCAGAGAGAGAGAGAGAAAGAGCGCAGAGAGAGAGAGAGAGAGCGTAGAGAGAGAAAGAGAAAGAAAGAGCGCAGAGAGAGAAAGAGCGCAGAGAGAGAGAGCGTAGAGAGAGAGAGCGCAGAGAGAGAAAGAGCGCAGAGAGAGAAAGAGCGCAGAGAGAGAAAGAGCGCAGAGAGAGAAAGAGTGCAGAGAGAAAGAAGGAGCGCAGAGAGAAAGAAGGAGCGCAGAGAGAAAGAAGGAGCGCAGAGAGAAAGAAAGAGCGCAGAGAGAAAGAAAGAGCGCAGAGAGAAAGAAAGAGCGCAGAGAGAAAGAAAGAGCGCAGAGAGAAAGAAAGAGCGCAGAGAGAAAGAAAGAGCGCAGAGAGAGAGAGAAAGAGCGCAGAGAGAGAAAAAAAGAGTGCAGAGAGAGAAAGAAAAAGCGCAGAGAGAGACAAAGAGCGCATAGAGAGAGAGACAAAGAGCGCATAGAGAGAGAAAGAAAGAGCGCATAGATAGAGAAAGAAAGAGCGCAGAGAGAGAAAGAAAGAGCGCAGAGAGAGAGAGCGCAGAGAGAGAGAGCGCAGAGAGAGAGAACGCAGAGAGAGAGCGCAGAGAGAGAGCGCAGAGAGAAAGAGAGAGCGCAGAGAGAGAGAAAGAGCGTAGAGAAAAAAAGAGCGCAGACAGAGAAAGAAAGAGCGCAGAGAGAGAGAGAGCGTAGAGAGAGAAAGAGCGCAGAGAGAGAAAGAGCGCAGAGAGAGAAAGAGCGCAGAGAGAGAAAGAGCGCAGAGAGAGAAAGAGCACAGAGAGAGAGAAAGAGCACAGAGAGAGAGAAAGAAAGAGCGCAGAGAGAGAAAGAAAGAGCGCAGAGAGAAAGAAAGAGCGCAGAGAGAGAGAAAGAAAGAGCGCAGAGAGAGAGCGCAGAGAGAGAAATAAAGAGCGCAGAGAGAGAAAGAAAGAGCGCAGAGAGAGAAAGAAAGAGCGCAAAGAGAAAAAAAGAGCGCAGAGAGAAAGAAAGAGTGCAGAGAGAAAGAGAGCGCAGAGAGAGAGAGCGCAGAGAGAGAAAGAGAAAGAAAGAGCACAGAGAAAGAGAAAGAAAGAGCGCAGAGAGAGAGAGAGCGCAGAGAGAGAGAAAGAAAGAGCGCAGAGAGAGAAAGTAAGAGTGCAGAGAGAAAGAAAGAGCGCAGAGAGAAAGAAAGAAAGAGCGCAGAGAGAGAGAAAGAAAGAGCGCAGAGAGAAAGAGCGCAGAGAGAGAAAGAAAGAGCGCAGAGAGAGAAAGAAAGAGCGCAGAGAAAGAAAGAGCGCAGAGAAAGAAAGAGCGCAGAGAGAGAAAGAAAGAGCGCAGAGAGAGAAAGAAAGAGCGCAGAGAGAGAAAGAAAGAGCGCAAAGAGAGAAAAAAAGAGCGCAGAGAGAAAGAAAGAGCGCAGAGAGAGAAAGAAAGAGCGCAGAGAGAGAGAGGAAGAAAGAGCGCAGAGAGAGAGAAAGAAAGAGCGCAGAGAGAGAGAGAGCGCAGAGAGAGAGAGAAATAAAGAGCGCAGAGAGAGAGAGAGAAAGAGCGCAGAGAGAGAAAAAAAGAGCGCAAAGAGAGAAAAAAAGAGCGCAGAGAGAAAGAAAGAGAGCGCACAGAGAGAAAGAGCGCAGAGAGAGAAAGAGTGCAGAGAGAAAGAAGGAGCGCAGAGAGAAAGAAAGAGCGCAGAGAGAAAGAAAGAGCGCAGAGAGAAAGAAAGAGCGCAGAGAGAAAGAAAGAGCGCAGAGAGAAAGAAAGAGCGCAGAGAGAGAGAGAAAGAGCGCAGAGAGAGAAAAAAAGAGTGCAGAGAGAGAAAGAAAAAGCGCAGAGAGAGACAAAGAGCGCATAGAGAGAGAGACAAAGAGCGCATAGAGAGAGAAAGAAAGAGCGCAGAGAGAGAAAGAAAGAGCGCAGAGAGAGAAAGAAAGAGCGCAGAGAGAGAGAGCGCAGAGAGAGAGAGCGCAGAGAGAGAGAGCGCAGAGAGAGAGAACGCAGAGAGAGAGAGCGCAGAGAGAGAGCGCAGAGAGAAAGAGAGAGCGCAGAGAGAGAGAAAGAGCGTAGAGAAAAAAAGAGCGCAAAGAGAGAGAGAGGAAGAAAGAGCGCAGACAGAGAAAGAAAGAGCGCAGAGAGAGAGAGAGCGTAGAGAGAGAAAGAGCGCAGAGAGAGAAAGAGCACAGAGAGTGAGAAAGAGCACAGAGAGAGAGAAATAAAGAGCGCAGAGAGAGAAATAAAGAGCGCAGAGAGAGAAATAAAGAGCGCAGAGAGAGAGAAAGAAAGAGCGCAGAGAGAGAGAAAGAAAGAGCGCAGAGAGAGAGAAAGAAAGAGCGCAGAGAGAGAAAGAAAGAGCGCAGAGAGAGAAAGAAAGAGCGCAAAGAGAGAAAAAAAGAGCGCAAAGAGAGAGAAAAAGAGCGCAGAGAGAAAGAAAGAAAGAAAGAGCGCAGAGAGAAAGAAAGAGCGCAGAGAGAGAGAGCGCAGAGAGAGAAAGAGAAAGAAAGAGCGCCGAGAGAGAGAGCGCAGAGAGAGAGAAAGAGAAAGAAAGTGCGCAGAGAGAGAGAGCGCAGAGAGAAAGAAAGAGCGCAGAGAGAGAGAAAGAAAGAGCGCAGAGAGAGAGAGAGAAAGAGCGCAGAGAGAGAGAGAGAGAGCGTAGAGAGAGAAAGAGCGCAGAGAGAGAAAGAGCGCAGAGAGAGAGAGCGTAGAGAGAGAGAGCGCAGAGAGAGAAAGAGCGCAGAGAGAGAAAGAGCGCAGAGAGAGAAAGAGCGCAGAGAGAGAAAGAGTGCAGAGAGAAAGAAGGAGCGCAGAGAGAAAGAAGGAGCGCAGAGAGAAAGAAGGAGCGCAGAGAGAAAGAAAGAGCGCAGAGAGAAAGAAAGAGCGCAGAGAGAAAGAAAGAGCGCAGAGAGAAAGAAAGAGCGCAGAGAGAAAGAAAGAGCGCAGAGAGAGAGAGAAAGAGCGCAGAGAGAGAAAAAAAGAGTGCAGAGAGAGAAAGAAAAAGCGCAGAGAGAGACAAAGAGCGCATAGAGAGAGAGACAAAGAGCGCATAGATAGAGAAAGAAAGAGCGCAGAGAGAGAAAGAAAGAGCGCAGAGAGAGAAAGAAAGAGCGCAGAGAGAGAGAGCGCAGAGAGAGAGAGCGCAGAGAGAGAGAACGCAGAGAGAGAGCGCAGAGAGAGAGCGCAGAGAGAAAGAGAGAGCGCAGAGAGAGAGAAAGAGCGTAGAGAAAAAAAGAGCGCAGACAGAGAAAGAAAGAGCGCAGAGAGAGAGAGAGCGTAGAGAGAGAAAGAGCGCAGAGAGAGAAAGAGCGCAGAGAGAGAAAGAGCGCAGAGAGAGAAAGAGCACAGAGAGAGAGAAAGAGCGCAGAGAGAGAAAGAAAGAGCGCAGAGAGAAAGAAAGAGCGCAGAGAGAGAGAAAGAAAGAGCGCAGAGAGAGAGCGCAGAGAGAGAAATAAAGAGCGCAGAGAGAGAAAGAAAGAGCGCAGAGAGAGAAAGAAAGAGCGCAAAGAGAAAAAAAGAGCGCAGAGAGAAAGAAAGAGTGCAGAGAGAAAGAGAGCGCAGAGAGAGAGAGCGCAGAGAGAGAAAGAGAAAGAAAGAGCACAGAGAAAGAGAAAGAAAGAGCGCAGAGAGAGAGAGAGCGCAGAGAGAGAGAAAGAAAGAGCGCAGAGAGAGAAAGTAAGAGTGCAGAGAGAAAGAAAGAGCGCAGAGAGAAAGAAAGAAAGAGCGCAGAGAGAGAGAAAGAAAGAGCGCAGAGAGAAAGAGCGCAGAGAGAGAAAGAAAGAGCGCAGAGAGAGAAAGAAAGAGCGCAGAGAAAGAAAGAGCGCAGAGAAAGAAAGAGCGCAGAGAGAGAAAGAAAGAGCGCAGAGAGAGAAAGAAAGAGCGCAGAGAGAGAAAGAAAGAGCGCAAAGAGAGAAAAAAAGAGCGCAGAGAGAAAGAAAGAGCGCAGAGAGAGAAAGAAAGAGCGCAGAGAGAGAGAGGAAGAAAGAGCGCAGAGAGAGAGAAAGAAAGAGCGCAGAGAGAGAGAGAGCGCAGAGAGAGAGAGAAATAAAGAGCGCAGAGAGAGAGAGAGAAAGAGCGCAGAGAGAGAAAAAAAGAGCGCAAAGAGAGAAAAAAAGAGCGCAGAGAGAAAGAAAGAGAGCGCACAGAGAGAAAGAGCGCAGAGAGAGAAAGAGTGCAGAGAGAAAGAAGGAGCGCAGAGAGAAAGAAAGAGCGCAGAGAGAAAGAAAGAGCGCAGAGAGAAAGAAAGAGCGCAGAGAGAAAGAAAGAGCGCAGAGAGAAAGAAAGAGCGCAGAGAGAGAGAGAAAGAGCGCAGAGAGAGAAAAAAAGAGTGCAGAGAGAGAAAGAAAAAGCGCAGAGAGAGACAAAGAGCGCATAGAGAGAGAGACAAAGAGCGCATAGAGAGAGAAAGAAAGAGCGCAGAGAGAGAAAGAAAGAGCGCAGAGAGAGAAAGAAAGAGCGCAGAGAGAGAGAGCGCAGAGAGAGAGAGCGCAGAGAGAGAGAGCGCAGAGAGAGAGAACGCAGAGAGAGAGAGCGCAGAGAGAGAGCGCAGAGAGAAAGAGAGAGCGCAGAGAGAGAGAAAGAGCGTAGAGAAAAAAAGAGCGCAAAGAGAGAGAGAGGAAGAAAGAGCGCAGACAGAGAAAGAAAGAGCGCAGAGAGAGAGAGAGCGTAGAGAGAGAAAGAGCGCAGAGAGAGAAAGAGCACAGAGAGTGAGAAAGAGCACAGAGAGAGAGAAAGAAAGAGCGCAGAGAGAGAAAGAAAGAGCGCAGAGAGAAAGAAAGAGCGCAGAGAGAGAGAAAGAAAGAGCGCAGAGAGAGAGCGCAGAGAGAGAAATAAAGAGCGCAGAGAGAGAAAGAAAGAGCGCAGAGAGAGAAAGAAAGAGCGCAAAGAGAAAAAAAGAGCGCAGAGAGAAAGAAAGAGTGCAGAGAGAAAGAGAGCGCAGAGAGAGAGAGCGCAGAGAGAGAAAGAGAAAGAAAGAGCGCAGAGAAAGAGAAAGAAAGAGCGCAGAGAGAGAGAGAGCGCAGAGAGAGAGAGAAAGAAAGAGCGCAGAGAGAGAAAGTAAGAGTGCAGAGAGAAAGAAAGAGCGCAGAGAGAAAGAAAGAAAGAGCGCAGAGAGAGAGAAAGAAAGAGCGCAGAGAGAGAAAGAAAGAGCGCAGAGAGAGAAAGAAAGAGCGCAGAGAGAGAAAGAAAGAGCGCAGAGAAAGAAAGAGCGCAGAGAGAGAAAGAAAGAGCGCAGAGAGAGAAAGAAAGAGCGCAGAGAGAGAAAGAAAGAGCGCAAAGAGAGAAAAAAAGAGCGCAGAGAGAAAGAAAGAGCGCAGAGAGAGAAAGAAAGAGCGCAGAGAGAGAGAGGAAGAAAGAGCGCAGAGAGAGAGAAAGAAAGAGCGCAGAGAGAGAAAAAAAGAGCGCAAAGAGAGAAAAAGAGCGCAGAGAGAAAGAAAGAGAGCGCAGAGAGAGAGAGCGCAGAGAGAGAAAGAGAAAGAAAGAGTGCAGAGAGAGAAAGAGAAAGAAAGAGCGCAGAGAGAGAGAGAGAGAAAGAGCTCAGAGAGAGAGAAAGAAAGAGCGCAGAGAGAGAAAGAAAGAGCGCAGAGAGAGAGAGCGCAGAGAGAAAGAAAGAGCGCAGAGAGAGAGAAAGATCCCAGAGAGAGAGAAAGAAAGTGCGCAGAGAGAAAGAAAGAGCGCAGAGAGAGAAAGAGAAAGAAAGAGCGCAGAGAGAGAAAGAGAAAGAAAGAGCGCAGAGAGAGAAAGAGAAAGAAAGAGCGCAGAGAGAGAGAGAGAAAGAGCGCAGAGAGAGAGAGAAAGAGCGCAGAGAGAGAAAGAAAGAGCGCAGAGAGAGAAAGAAAGAGCGCAGAGAGAGAGAGCGCAGAGAGAAAGAAAGAGCGCAGAGAGAGAGAAAGAGCGCAGAGAGAGAGAGAGCGCAGAGAGAGAGAAAGAGCGCAGAGAGAGAGAAAGAGCGCAGAGAGAGAGAAAGAGCGCAGAGAGAGAGAAAGAAAGTGCGCAAAGAGAAAGAAAGTGCGCAGAGAGAAAGAAAGAGCGCAGAGAGAGAAAGAGAAAGAAAGAGCGCAGAGAGAGAGAGAAAGAGCGCAGAGAGAGAGAGAGAAAGAGCGCAGAGAGAGAGAAAGAGAAAGAAAGAGCGCAGAGAGAGAGAAAGAGAAAGAAAGAGCGCAGAGAGAGAGAGAGCGCAGAGAGAGAGAAAGAGCGCAGAGAGAGAGAAAGACAGAGCGCAGAGAGAGAGAGAGAAAGAGCGCAGAGAGAGAAAGAGCGCAGAGAGAGAAAGAGCGCAGAGAGAGAAAGAGCACAGAGAGAGAAAGAGCACAGAGAGAGAGAGAGCACAGAGAGAGAGAAAGAGCGCAGAGAGAGAAAGAAAGAGCGCAGAGAGAGAGAAAGAAAGAGCGCAGAGAGAGAGCGCAGAGAGAGAGAGAAAGAACGAGTGCAGAGAAAGAAAGAGCGCAGAGAGAGAGAAAGAAAGAGCGCAGAGAGAGAAAGAAAGAGCGCAAAGAGAGAAAAAAAGAGCGCAGAGAGAAAGAAAGAGCGCAGAGAGAGAAAGAGAAAGAAAGAGCGCAGAGAAAGAAAGAGAAAGAAAGAGCGCAGAGAGAGAAAGAGAAAGAGAGCGCAGAGAGAGGGAGAGAAAGAGCGCAGAGAGAGAGAGAAAGAGCGCAGAGAGAGAGAAAGAAAGAGCGCAGAGAGAGAAAGAAAGAGCGCAGAGAGAGAGAGAGCGCAGAGAGAGAGAAAGATAGAGCGCAGAGAGAGAAAGAGAAAGAAAGAGCGCAGAGAGAGAAAGAGAAAGAAAGAGCGCAGAGAGAGAGAGAGAGCGCAGAGAGAGAAAGAGAGCGCAGAGAGAGAGAAAGAAAGAGCGCAGAGAGAGAGAAAGAAAGAGCGCAGAGAGAGAAAGAAAGAGCGCAGAGAGAGAAAGAAAGAGCGCAGAGAGAGTGCGCAGAGAGAAAGAAAGAGCGCAGAGAGAAAGAAAGAGCGCAGAGAGAGAGAGAGCGCAGAGAGACAGAAAGAAAGTGCGCAGAGAGAAAGAAAGAGCGCAGAGAGAGAGCGCAGAGAGAGAAAGAGAAAGAAAGAGCGCAGAGAGAGAGAGAGAGCGCAGAGAGAGAGAGAAAGAGCGCAGAGAGAGAGAAAGAAAGAGCGCAGAGAGAGAAAGAAAGAGCGCAGAGAGAAAGAAAGAGCGCAAAGAGAGAAAAAAAGAGCGCAAAGAGAGAGAAAAAGAGCGCAGAGAGAAAGAAAGAAAGAGCGCAGAGAGAAAGAAAGAGCGCAGAGAGAGAGAGCGCAGAGAGAGAAAGAGAAAGAAAGAGCGCCGATAGAGAGAGAGAGCGCAGAGAGAGAGAAAGAGAAAGAAAGTGCGCAGAGAGAGAGAGCGCAGAGAGAAAGAAAGAGCGCAGAGAGAGAGAGAGAAAGAGCGCAGAGAGAGAGAGAGAGCGTAGAGAGAGAAAGAGAAAGAAAGAGCGCAGAGAGAGAAAGAGCGCAGAGAGAGAGAGCAGAGAGAGAAAGAGCGCAGAGAGAGAAAGAAAGAGCGCAGAGAGAGTGCGCAGAGAGAAAGAAAGAGCGCAGAGAGAAAGAAAGAGCGCAGAGAGAGAGAGAGCGCAGAGAGACAGAAAGAAAGTGCGCAGAGAGAAAGAAAGAGCGCAGAGAGAGAGCGCAGAGAGAGAAAGAGAAAGAAAGAGCGCAGAGAGAGAGAGAGCGCGCAGAGAGAGAGAGAAAGAGCGCAGAGAGAGAGAAAGAGAAAGAAAGAGCGCAGAGAGAGTGCGCAGAGAGAAAGAAAGAGCGCAGAGAGAAAGAAAGAGCGCAGAGAGAGAGAGAGCGCAGAGAGACAGAAAGAAAGTGCGCAGAGAGAAAGAAAGAGCGCAGAGAGAGAGCGCAGAGAGAGAAAGAGAAAGAAAGAGCGCAGAGAGAGAGAGAGCGCGCAGAGAGAGAGAGAAAGAGCGCAGAGAGAGAGAAAGAGAAAGAAAGAGCGCAGAGAGTGAGAAAGAGCGCAGAGAGAGAGAAAGAGCGCAGAGAGAGAGAAAGAAAGAGCGCAGAGAGAGAGAAAGTAAGAGTGCGCAGAGAGAGAGAAAGAGCGCAGAGAGAGAAAGAGCGCAGAGAGAGAGAAAGAAAGAGCGCAGAGAGAGAAAGAAAGAGCGCAGAGAGAGAGAGAGAGCGCAGAGAGAGAGAGAGAGCGCAGAGAGAGAGAGAGAGCGCAGAGAGAGAGAGAAAGAGCGCAGAGAGAGAGAAAGAAAGAGCGCAGAGAGAGAGCGCAGAGAGAGAGAGAAAGAGCGCAGAGAGAGAAATAAAGAGCGCAGAGAGAGAAATAAAGAGCGCAGAGAGAGAAATAAAGAGCGCAGATAAAGAAAGAGCGCAGAGAGAGAGAAAGAAAGAGCGCAGAGAGAGAGAAAGAAAGAGCGCAGAGAGAGAGAAAGAAAGAGCGCAGAGAGAGAGAAAGAAAGAGCGCAGAGAGAGAGAAAGAAAGAGCGCAGAGAGAAAGAGCGCAGAGAGAGAAAGAGAAAGAAAGAGCGCAGAGAGAGAGAAAGAGAAAGAAAGTGCGCAGAGAGAGAGCGCAGAGAGAAAGAAAGAGCGCAGAGAGAGAGAGAGAAAGAGCGCAGAGAGAGAGAGAGCGTAGAGAGAGAAAGAGAAAGAAAGAGCGCAGAGAGAGAAAGAGCGCAGAGAGAGAAAGAGCGCAGAGAGAGAGAGCGCAGAGAGAGAGCGCAGAGAGAGAAAGAGCGCAGAGAGAGAAAGAGCGCAGAGAGAGAAAGAGCGCAGAGAGAGAAAGAGCGCAGAGAGAGAAAGAGCGCAGAGAGAGAAAGAGCGCAGAGAGAGAAAGAGCGCAGAGAGAGAAAGAGCGCAGAGAGAAAGAAAGAGCGCAGAGAGAAAGAGAGCGCAGAGAGAAAGAGAGCGCAGAGAGAAAGAAAGAGCGCAGAGAGAAAGAGAGCGCAGAGAGAAAGAAAGAGCGCAGAGAGAGAGAGCGCAGAGAGAAAGAAAGAGCACAGAGAGAGAGAGAGAGCGCAGAGAGAGAGAGAGAGCGCAGAGAGAGAGAGAGAGCGCAGAGAGAGAGAAATAAAGAGCGCAGAGAGAGAGAAATAAAGAGCGCAGAGAGAGAGAAATAAAGAGCGCAGAGAGAGAGAAAGAAAGAGCGCAGAGAGAGAGCGCAGAGAGAGAAATAAAGAGCGCAGAGAGAGAAATAAAGAGCGCAGAGAGAGAAATAAAGAGCGCAGAGAGAGAAATAAAGAGCGCAGAGAGAGAAATAAAGAGCGCAGAGAAAGAAAGAGCGCAGAGAGAGAGAAAGAAAGAGCGCAGAGAGAGAGAAAGAAAGAGCGCAGAGAGAGAGAAAGAAAGAGCGCAGAGAGAGAAAGAAAGAGCGCAGAGAGAGAAAGAAAGAGCGCAGAGAGAGAAAGAAAGAGCGCAAAGAGAGAAAAAAAGAGCGCAAAGAGAGAAAAAAAGAGCGCAGAGAGAAAGAAAGAAAGAAAGAGCGCAGAGAGAAAGAAAGAGCGCAGAGAGAGAGAGCGCAGAGAGAGAGAGAAAGAAAGAGCGCAGAGAGAGAGAGAGAAAGAGCGCAGAGAGAGAGAGAGAGAGCGTAGAGAGAGAAAGAGAAAGAAAGAGCGCAGAGAGAGAAAGAGCGCAGAGAGAGAGAGCGCAGAGAGAGAGAGCGCAGAGAGAGAGAGCGCAGAGAGAGAGAGCGCAGAGAGAGAAAGAGCGCAGAGAGAGAAAGAGCGCAGAGAGAGAAAGAGTGCAGAGAGAAAGAAGGAGCGCAGAGAGAAAGAAGGAGCGCAGAGAGAAAGAAAGAGCGCAGAGAGAAAGAAAGAGCGCAGAGAGAAAGAAAGAGCGCAGAGAGAAAGAAAGAGCGCAGAGAGAAAGAAAGAGCGCAGAGAGAGAAAGAGAAAGAAAGAGCGCAGAGAGAGAGAGAAAGAGCGCAGAGAGAGAGAGAGAAAGAGCGCAGAGAGAGAGAAAGAGAAAGAAAGAGCGCAGAGAGAGAGAAAGAGAAAGAAAGAGCGCAGAGAGAGAGAGAGCGCAGAGAGAGAGAAAGAGCGCAGAGAGAGAGAAAGACAGAGCGCAGAGAGAGAGAAAGAAAGAGCGCAGAGAGAGAAAGAGCGCAGAGAGAGAAAGAGCACAGAGAGAGAAAGAGCACAGAGAGAGACAGAGCACAGAGAGAGAGAAAGAGCGCAGAGAGAGAAAGAAAGAGCGCAGAGAGAGAGAAAGAAAGAGCGCAGAGAGAGAGCGCAGAGAGAGAGAGAAAGAACGAGCGCAGAGAAAGAAAGAGCGCAGAGAGAGAGAAAGAAAGAGCGCAGAGAGAGAAAGAAAGAGCGCAAAGAGAGAAAAAAAGAGCGCAGAGAGAAAGAAAGAGCGCAGAGAGAAAGAAAGAGCGCAGAGAGAGAAAGAGAAAGAAAGAGCGCAGAGAAAGAAAGAGAAAGAAAGAGAGCGCAGAGAGAGAGAGCGCAGAGAGAGAAAGAGAAAGAAAGAGTGCAGAGAGAGAAAGAGAAAGAAAGAGCGCAGAGAGAGAGAGAGAGCGCAGAGAGAGAGAGAGAAAGTGCTCAGAGAGAGAGAAAGAAAGAGCGCAGAGAGAGAAAGAGAAAGAAAGAGCGCAGAGAGAGAAAGAGAAAGAAAGAGCGCAGAGAGAGAAAGAGAAAGAAAGAGCGCAGAGAGAGAGAGAGAAAGAGCGCAGAGAGAGAGAGAAAGAGCGCAGAGAGAGAGAGAAAGAGCGCAGAGAGAGAAAGAAAGAGCGCAGAGAGAAAGAAAGAGCGCAGAGAGAGAGAAAGAGCGCAGAGAGAGAGAGAGCGCAGAGAGAGAGAAAGAGCGCAGAGAGAGAGAAAGAGCGCAGAGAGAGAGAAAGAAAGTGCGCAGAGAGAAAGAAAGTGCGCAGAGAGAAAGAAAGAGCGCAGAGAGAGAAAGAGAAAGAAAGAGCGCAGAGAGAGAGAGAAAGAGCGCAGAGAGAGAAAGAGCGCAGAGAGAGAGAAAGAGAAAGAAAGAGCGCAGAGAGAGAGAAAGAGAAAGAAAGAGCGCAGAGAGAGAGCGCAGAGAGAGAGAAAGAGCGCAGAGAGAGAGAAAGACAGAGCGCAGAGAGAGAGAAAGAAAGAGCGCAGAGAGAGAAAGAGCGCAGAGAGAGAAAGAGCACAGAGAGAGAAAGAGCACAGAGAGAGAGAGAGCACAGAGAGAGAGAAAGAGCGCAGAGAGAGAAAGAAAGAGCGCAGAGAGAGAGAAAGAAAGAGCGCAGAGAGAGAGCGCAGAGAGAGAGAGAAAGAACGAGCGCAGAGAAAGAAAGAGCGCAGAGAGAGAGAAAGAAAGAGCGCAGAGAGAGAAAGAAAGAGCGCAAAGAGAGAAAAAAAGAGCGCAGAGAGAAAGAAAGAGCGCAGAGAGAAAGAAAGAGCGCAGAGAGAGAAAGAGAAAGAAAGAGCGCAGAGAGAGAAAGAGAAAGAGAGCGCAGAGAGAGGGAGAGAAAGAGCGCAGAGAGAGAGAGAGAAAGAGCGCAGAGAGAGAGAAAGAAAGAGCGCAGAGAGAGAAAGAAAGAGCGCAGAGAGAGAGAGAGCGCAGAGAGAGAGAAAGATAGAGCGCAGAGAGAGAAAGAGAAAGAAAGAGCGCAGAGAGAGAGAGAGAGAGCGCAGAGAGAGAAAGAGAGCGCAGAGAGAGAGAAAGAAAGAGCGCAGAGAGAGAAAGAAAGAGCGCAGAGAGAGAAAGAAAGAGCGCAGAGAGAGTGCGCAGAGAGAAAGAAAGAGCGCAGAGAGAAAGAAAGAGCGCAGAGAGAGAGAGAGCGCAGAGAGACAGAAAGAAAGTGCGCAGAGAGAAAGAAAGAGCGCAGAGAGAGAGCGCAGAGAGAGAAAGAGAAAGAAAGAGCGCAGAGAGAGAGAGAGAGCGCAGAGAGAGAGAGAAAGAGCGCAGAGAGAGAGAAAGAGAAAGAAAGAGCGCAGAGAGTGAGAGCGCAGAGAGAGAGAAAGAGCGCAGAGAGAGAGAAAGAAAGAGCGCAGAGAGAGAGAAAGTAAGAGTGCGCAGAGAGAGAGAAAGAGCGCAGAGAGAGAAAGAGCGCAGAGAGAGAGAAAGAAAGAGCGCAGAGAGAGAAAGAAAGAGCGCAGAGAGTGAGAGAGCGCAGAGTGAGAGAGCGCAGAGTGAGAGAGCGCAGAGAGAGAGAGAGCGCAGAGAGAGAGAGAGCGCAGAGAGAGAGAGCGCAGAGAGAGAGAGTGCAGAGAGAGAGAGAGTGCAGAGAGAGAGAGAGTGCAGAGAGAGAGAGAGCGCAGAGAGAGAGAGAGCGCAGAGAGAGAGAGAGCGCTGAGAGAGAGCGCAGAGAGAGCGCAGAGAGAGAGAGAGCGCAGAGAGAGAGAGAGCGCAGAGAGAGTGAGAGCGCAGAGAGAGAGAGCGCAGAGAGAGAGAGCGCAGAGAGAGAGCGCAGAGAGAGAGAGAGCGCAGAGAGAGAGAGAGCGCAGAGAGAGAGAGAGCGCAGAGAGAGAGAGAGCGCAGAGAGGGAGAGCGCAGAGAGAGATAGCGCAGAGAGAGATAGCGCAGAGAGAGAGAGCGCAGAGAGAGAGAGCGCAGAGAGAGAGAGCGCAGATAGAGAGAAAGAGAGCAGAGAGAAAGAAAGTGCGCAGAGAGAAAGAAAGAGCGCAGAGAAAGAAAGAGCGCAGAGAGAAAGAAAGAAGGAGCGCAGAGAGAGAAAGAGCGCAGAGAGAGAGAAATAAAGAGCGCAGAGAGAGAAATAAAGAGCGCAGAGAGAGAAATAAAGAGCGCAGAGAGAGAAATAAAGAGCGCAGAGAGAGAGAAATAAAGAGCGCAGAGAGAGAGAAATAAAGAGCGCAGAGAGAGAGAAATAAAGAGCGCAGAGAGAGAGAAAGAAAGAGCGCAGATAGAGAGAAAGAAAGAGCGCAGATAGAGAGCGCAGAGAGAGAGAGAAAGAGCGCAGAGAGAGAAATAAAGAGCGCAGAGAGAGAAATAAAGAGCGCAGAGAGAGAAATAAAGAGCGCAGAGAAAGAAAGAGCGCAGAGAGAGAGAAAGAAAGAGCGCAGAGAGAGAAAGAAAGAGCGCAGAGAGAGAAAGAAAGAGCGCAGAGAGAGAAAGAAAGAGCGCAAAGAGAGAAAAAAAGAGCGCAAAGAGAGAAAAAAAGAGCGCAGAAAGAAAGAAAGAGCGCAGAGAGAAAGAAAGAGCGCAGAGAGAGAGAGCGCAGAGAGAGAAAGAGAAAGAAAGAGCGCCGAGAGAGAGAGAGAGCGCAGAGAGAGAGAAAGAGAAAGAAAGTGCGCAGAGAGAGAGAGCGCAGAGAGAAAGAAAGAGCGCAGAGAGAGAGAGAGAAAGAGCGCAGAGAGAGAGAGAGAGCGTAGAGAGAAAGAGAAAGAAAGAGCGCAGAGAGAGAGCGCAGAGAGAGAGAGCGCAGAGAGAGAAAGAGCGCAGAGAGAGAAAGAGCGCAGAGAGAGAAAGAGCGCAGAGAAAGAAAGAGCGCAGAGAGAAAGAAAGAGCGCAGAGAGAAAGAAAGAGCGCAGAGAGAAAGAAAGAGCGCAGAGAGAAAGAAAGAGCGCAGAGAGAAAGAAAGAGCGCAGAGAGAAAGAAAGAGCGCAGAGAGAGAGAGCGCAGAGAGAAATAAAGAGCGCAGAGAGAGAAATAAAGAGCGCAGAGAGAGAGAAATAAAGAGCGCAGAGAGAGAGAAAGAGCGCAGAGAGAGAGCGCAGAGAGAGAGAGAGAGAGCGCAGAGAGAGAAATAAAGAGCGCAGAGAGAGAAATAAAGAGCGCAGAGAGAGAAATAAAGAGAGCAGAGAGAGAAATAAAGAGCGCAGAGAGAGAAATAAAGAGCGCAGAGAAAGAAAGAGCGCAGAGAGAGAGAAAGAAAGAGCGCAGAGAGAGAGAAAGAAAGAGCGCAGAGAGAGAGAAAGAAAGAGCGCAGAGAGAGAGAAAGAAAGAGCGCAGAGAGAGAAAGAAAGAGCGCAGAGAGAGAAAGAAAGAGCGCAGAGAGAGAAAGAAAGAGCGCAAAGAGAGAAAATAAGAGCGCAAAGAGAGAAAAAAAGAGCGCAGAGAGAAAGAAAGAAAGAAAGAGTGCAGAGAGAAAGAAAGAGCGCAGAGAGAGAGAGCGCAGAGAGAGAAAGAGAAAGAAAGAGCGCCGAGAGAGAGAGTGCAGAGAGAGAGAAAGAGAAAGAAAGTGCGCAGAGAGAGAGAGCGCAGAGAGAAAGAAAGAGCGCAGAGAGAGAGAGAGAGAAAGAGCGCAGAGAGAGAGAGAGCGTAGAGAGAGAAAGAGAAAGAAAGAGCGCAGAGAGAGAAAGAGCGCAGAGAGAGAGAGCGCAGAGAGAGAGAGCGCAGAGAGAGAAAGAGCGCAGAGAGAGAAAGAGTGCAGAGAGAAAGAAGGAGCGCAGAGAGAAAGAAAGAGCGCAGAGAGAAAGAAAGAGCGCAGAGAGAAAGAAAGAGCGCAGAGAGAAAGAAAGAGCGCAGAGAGAGAAAGAAAGAGCGCAGAGAGAGAAAGAAAGAGCGCAGAGAGAGAAAGAAAGAGCGCAGAGAGAGAAAGAAAGAGCGCAGAGAGAGAGAGCGCAGAGAGAGCGCAGAGAGAAAGAGAGAGCGCAGAGAGAGAAAGAGCGTAGAGAAAAAAAGAGCGCAAAGAGAGAGAGAGGAAGAAAGAGCGCAGACAGAGAAAGAAAGAGCGCAGAGAGAGAAAGAAAGAGCGCAGAGAGAGAAAGAAAGAGCGCAGAGAGAGAGAGAGCGCAGAGAGAGAGAGAGCGCAGAGAGAGAGAGAGCGCAGAGAGAGAGAGAGCGCAGAGAGAGAGAGAGCGCAGAGAGAGAAAGAGCACAGAGAGAGAGAAAGAGCGAGCGCAGAGAGAGAAAGAAAGAGCGCAGAGAGAGAAAGAAAGAGCGCAGAGAGAAAGAAAGAGCGCAGAGAGAGAGCGCAGAGAGAGAAATAAAGAGCGCAGAGAGAGAAAGAAAGAGCGCAGAGAGAAAGAAAGAGCGCAAAGAGAAAAAAAGAGCGCAGAGAGAAAGAAAGAGTGCAGAGAGAAAGAGAGCGCAGAGAGAGAGAGCGCAGAGAGAGAAAGAGAAAGAAAGAGCGCAGAGAAAGAGAAAGAAAGAGCGCAGAGAGAGAGAGAGCGCAGAGAGAGAGAAAGAAAGAGCGCAGAGAGAGAGAAAGTAAGAGTGCAGGGAGAAAGAAAGAGCGCAGAGAGAAAGAAAGAAAGAGCGCAGAGAGAGAGAAAGAAAGAGCGCAGAGAGAGAGAGCGCAGAGAGAAAGAGCGCAGAGAGAGAAAGAAAGAGCGCAGAGAGAGAAAGAAAGAGCGCAGAGAAAGAAAGAGCGCAGAGAGAGAAAGAAAGAGCGCAGAGAGAGAAAGAAAGAGCGCAGAGAGAGAAAGAAAGAGCGCAGAGAGAGAAAGAAAGAGCGCAGAGAGAGAAAGAAAGAGCGCAGATAGAGAAAGAAAAAGCGCAAAGAGAGAAAAAAAGAGCGCAGAGAGAAAGAAAGAGCGCAGAGAGAGAAAGAAAGAGCGCAGAGAGAGAGAGGAAGAAAGAGCGCAGAGAGAGAGAAAGAAAGAGCGCAGAGAGAGAGAGAGTGCAGAGAGAGAGAGAAATAAAGAGCGCAGAGAGAGAGAGAGAAAGAGCGCAGAGAGAGAGAGAGAGAGAAAGAGCGCAGAGAGAGAAAGAAAGAGCGCAAAGAGAGAAAAAAAGAGCGCAAAGAGAGAAAAAAAGAGCGCAGAGAGAAAGAAAGAGTGCAGAGAGAAAGAGAGCGCAGAGAGAGAGAGCGCAGAGAGAGAAAGAGAAAGAAAGAGTGCAGAGAGAGAAAGAGAAAGAAAGAGCGCAGAGAGAGAGAGCGCAGAGAGAGAGAGAGAAAGAGCTCAGAGAGAGAGAAAGAAAGAGCGCAGAGAGAGAAAGAAAGAGCGCAGAGAGAGAGAGCGCAGAGAGAAAGAAAGAGCGCAGAGAGAGAGAAAGATCCCAGAGAGAGAGAAAGAAAGTGCGCAGAGAGAAAGAAAGAGCGCAGAGAGAGAAAGAGAAAGAAAGAGCGCAGAGAGAGAAAGAGAAAGAAAGAGCGCAGAGAGAGAAAGAGAAAGAAAGAGCGCAGAGAGAGAGAGAGAAAGAGCGCAGAGAGAGAGAGAAAGAGCGCAGAGAGAGAAAGAAAGAGCGCAGAGAGAGAGAGTGCAGAGAGAGAGAAAGAGCGCAGAGAGAGAGAAAGAGCGCAGAGAGAGAGAAAGAGCGCAGAGAGAGAGAAAGAGCGCAGAGAGAGAGAAAGAGCGCAGAGAGAGAGAAAGAGCGCAGAGAGAGAGAAAGAAAGTGCGCAGAGAGAAAGAAAGAGCGCAGAGAGAAAGAGCGCAGAGAGAGAAAGAGAAAGAAAGAGCGCAGAGAGAGAGAGAGAGCGCAGAGAGAGAGAGAGAAAGAGCGCAGAGAGAGAGAAAGAGAGAGAAAGAGCGCAGAGAGAGAGAAAGAGAAAGAAAGAGCGCAGAGAGAGAGAAAGAGAAAGAAAGAGCGCAGAGAGAGAGAAAGAGCGCAGAGAGAGAGAAAGACAGAGCGCAGAGAGAGAGAAAGAAAGAGCGCAGAGAGTGAAAGAGCGCAGAGAGAGAAAGAGCACAGAGAGAGAAAGAGCACAGAGAGAGAAAGAGCACAGAGAGAGAGAGAGCACAGAGAGAGAGAAAGAGCGCAGAGAGAGAAAGAAAGAGCGCAGAGAGAGAGAAAGAAAGAGCGCAGAGAGAGAGCGCAGAGAGAGCGCAGAGAGAGAAAAAAAGAGCGCAGAGAGAGAAAGAAAGAGCACAGAGAAAGAAAGAGCGCAGAGAGAGAGAAAGAAAGAGCGCAGAGAGAGAAAGAAAGAGCGCAAAGAGAGAAAAAAAGAGCGCAGAGAGAAAGAAAGAGCGCAGAGAGAAAGAAAGAGCGCAGAGAGAGAAAGAGAAAGAAAGAGCGCAGAGAAAGAAAGAGAAAGAAAGAGCGCAGAGAGAGAAAGAGAAAGAGAGCGCAGAGAGAGGGAGAGAAAGAGCGCAGAGAGAGAGAAAGAGCGCAGAGAGAGAGAAAGAAAGAGCGCAGAGAGAGAAAGAAAGAGCGCAGAGAGAGAGAGAGCGCAGAGAGAGAGAAAGATAGAGCGCAGAGAGAGAAAGAGAAAGAAAGAGCGCAGAGAGAGAAAGAGAAAGAAAGAGCGCAGAGAGAGAGAGAGAGAGCGCAGAGAGAGAAAGAGAGCGCAGAGAGAGAGAAAGAAAGAGCGCAGAGAGAGAGAAAGAAAGAGCGCAGAGAGAGAAAGAAAGAGCGCAGAGAGAGAAAGAAAGAGCGCAGAGAGAGTGCGCAGAGAGAAAGAAAGAGCGCAGAGAGAAAGAAAGAGCGCAGAGAGAGAGAGAGCGCAGAGAGACAGAAAGAAAGTGCGCAGAGAGAAAGAAAGAGCGCAGAGAGAGAGCGCAGAGAGAGAAAGAGAAAGAAAGAGCGCAGAGAGAGAGAGAGAGCGCAGAGAGAGAGAGAAAGAGCGCAGAGAGAGAGAAAGAGAAAGAAAGAGCGCAGAGAGTGAGAAAGAGCGCAGAGAGAGAGAAAGAGCGCAGAGAGAGAGAAAGAGCGCAGAGAGAGAGAAAGAAAGAGCGCAGAGAGAGAGAAAGTAAGAGTGCGCAGAGAGAGAGAAAGAGCGCAGAGAGAGATAAAGAAAGAGCGCAGAGAGAGAAAGAAAGAGCGCAGAGAGAGAAAGAAAGAGCGCAGAGAGTGAGAGAGTGCAGAGAGTGAGAGAGTGCAGAGAGTGAGAGAGTGCAGAGAGAGAGAGCGCAGAGAGAGAGAGAGCGCAGAGAGAGAGAGAGAGCGCAGAGAGAGAGAGCGCAGAGAGAGAGAGCGCAGAGAGAGAGAGAGCGCAGAGAGAGAGAGAGAGTGCAGAGAGAGAGAGAGAGTGCAGAGAGAGAGAGAGCGCAGAGAGAGAGAGAGCGCAGAGAGAGAGAGAGCGCAGAGAGAGAGAGAGCGCAGAGAGAGAGAGAGCGCAGAGAGAGAGAGAGCGCAGAGAGAGAGAGAGCGCAGAGAGAGAGAGAGCGCAGAGAGAGAGAGCGCAGAGAGAGAGAGCGCAGAGAGAGAGAGAGCGCAGAGAGAGAGAGAGCGCAGAGAGAGAGAGAGCGCAGAGAGAGAGAGCGCAGAGAGAAAGAAAGAGCGCAGAGAGAGAGAAAGAGAGCAGAGAGAAAGAAAGAAAGAGCGCAGAGAGAAAGAAAGAGCGCAGAGAGAAAGAGCGCAGAGAGAAAGAAAGAAGGAGCGCAGAGAGAGAAAGAGCGCAGAGAGAGAGAAATAAAGAGCGCAGAGAGAGAAATAAAGAGCGCAGAGAGAGAGAAATAAAGAGCGCAGAGAGAGAGAAATAAAGAGCGCAGAGCAAGAGAAAGAAAGAGCACAGAGAGAGAGCGCAGAGAGAGAGAGAAAGAGCGCAGAGAGAGAGAGAAAGAGCGCAGAGAGAGAAATAAAGAGCGCAGAGAGAGAAATAAAGAGCGCAGAGAGAGAAATAAAGAGCGCAGAGAAAGAAATAAAGAGCACAGAAAGAGAAATAAAGAGCGCAGAGAAATAAAGAGCGCAGAGAGAGAGAAAGAAAGAGCGCAGAGAGAGAGAAAGAAAGAGCGCAGAGAGAGAGAAAGAAAGAGCGCAGAGAGAGAGAAAGAAAGAGCGCAGAGAGAGAAAGAAAGAGCGCAGAGAGAGAAAGAAAGAGCGCAAAGAGAGAAAAAAAGAGCGCAAAGAGAGAGAAAAAGAGCGCAGAGAGAAAGAAAGAAAGAGCGCAGAGAGAAAGAAAGAGCGCAGAGAGAGAGAGCGCAGAGAGAGAAAGAGAAAGAAAGAGCGCCGAGAGAGAGAGAGAGCGCAGAGAGAGAGAAAGAGAAAGAAAGTGCGCAGAGAGAGAGAGCGCAGAGAGAAAGAAAGAGCGCAGAGAGAGAGAGAGAAAGAGCGCAGAGAGAGAGAGAGAGCGTAGAGAGAGAAAGAGAAAGAAAGAGCGCAGAGAGAGAAAGAGCGCAGAGAGAGAGCGCAGAGAGAGAAAGAGCGCAGAGAGAGAAAGAGCGCAGAGAGAGAAAGAGCGCAGAGAGAGAAAGAGCGCAGAGAGAGAAAGAGCGCAGAGAGAGAAAGAGCGCAGAGAGAAAGAAAGAGCGCAGAGAGAAAGAAAGAGCGCAGAGAGAAAGAAAGAGCGCAGAGAGAGAGAGCGCAGAGAGAAAGAAAGAGCGCAGAGAGAGAGAGAAAGAGCGCAGAGAGAGAAAAAAAGAGTGCAGAGAGAGAAAGAAAAAGCGCAGAGAGAGACAAAGAGCGCATAGAGAGAGAGACAAAGAGCGCATAGAGAGAGAAAGAAAGAGCGCAGAGAGAGAAAGAAAGAGCGCAGAGAGAGAAAGAAAGAGCGCAGAGAGAGAAAGAGAGAGCGCAGAGAGAGAGAACGCAGAGAGAGAGAGCGCAGAGAGAGAGAGCGCAGAGAGAAAGAGAGAGAGCACAGAGAGAGAGAAAGAGCGTAGAGAAAAAAAGAGCGCAAAGAGAGAGAGAGGAAGAAAGAGCGCAGACAGAGAAAGAAAGAGCGCAGAGAGAGAAAGAAAGAGCGCAGAGAGAGAGAGCGCAGAGAGAGAAAGAGCGCAGAGAGAGAAAGAGCACAGAGAGAGAGAAAGAGCACAGAGAGAGAGAAAGAAAGAGCGCAGAGAGAGAAAGAAAGAGCGCAGAGAGAAAGAAAGAGCGCAGAGAGAAAGAAAGAGCGCAGAGAGAGAGAAAGAAAGAGCGCAGAGAGAGAGCGCAGAGAGAGAAATAAAGAGCGCAGAGAGAGAAAGAAAGAGCGCAGAGAGAGAAAGAAAGAGCGCAGAGAAAGAAAGAGCGCAGAGAGAGAGAAAGAAAGAGCGCAGAGAGAGAAAGAAAGAGCGCAGAGAGAAAGAAAGAGTGCAGAGAGAAAGAGAGCGCAGAGAGAGAGAGCGCAGAGAGAGAAAGAGAAAGAAAGAGCGCAGAGAAAGAGAAAGAAAGAGCGCAGAGAGAGAGAGAGCGCAGAGAGAGAGAGAAAGAAAGAGCGCAGAGAGAGAGAAAGTAAGAGTGCAGAGAGAAAGAAAGAGCGCAGAGAGAAAAAAGAAAGAGCGCAGAGAGAGAGAAAGAAAGAGCGCAGAGAGAGAGAGCGCAGAGAGAAAGAGCGCAGAGAGAAAGAGCACAGAGAGAGAGAATGAGCGCAGAGAGAGAAAAAGAGCGCAGAGAGAGAAAAAGAGCGCAGAGAGAGAAAAAGAGCGCAGAGAGAGAAAGAAAGAGCGCAGAGAGAGAAAGAAAGAGCGCAGAGAGAGAGAAAGAAAGAGCGCAGAGAGAGAGAGAGAGAGCGCAGAGAGAAAGAAAGAGCGCAGAGAAAGAAAGAGCGCAGAGAGAGAGAAAGATAGAGCGCAGAGAGAGAAAGAAAGAGCGCAAAGAGAGAAAGAAAAAGCGCAGAGAGAGAAAGAGAAAGAAAGAGCGCACAGAGAAAGAGAGAGAGCGCAGAGAGAAAGAGAGAGAGCGCAGAGAGAGAGAGAGAGAGCGCAGAGAAAGAGAGAGAAAGAGCGCAGAGAGAGAAAGAAAGAGCGCAGAGAGAGAAAGAAAGAGCGCAGAGAGAGAGAAAGAAAGAGCGCAGAGAGACAGAAAGAAAGAGCGCAGAGAGACAGAAAGAAAGAGCGCAGAGAGAGAAAGAAAGAGCGCAGAGAGAGAGAAAGAAAGTGCGCAGAGAGAGAGAAAGTGCGCAGAGAGAAAGAGCGCAGAGAGAGAGAGAAATAAAGAGTGCAGAGAGAGAGAGAGAAAGAGCGCAGAGAGAGAGAGAGAAAGAGCGCAGAGAGAGAAAGAAAGAGCGCAAAGAGAGAAAAAAAGAGCGCAAAGAGAGAAAAAAAGAGCGCAGAGAGAAAGAAAGAGTGCAGAGAGAGAGCGCAGAGAGAGAAAGAGAAAGAAAGAGTGCAGAGAGAGAAAGAGAAAGAAAGAGCGCAGAGAGAGAGAGAGAGCGCAGAGAGAGAGAGAGAGAAAGAGCTCAGAGAGAGAGAAAGAAAGAGCGCAGAGAGAGAAATAAAGAGCACAGAGAGAAATAAAGAGCGCAGAGAAAGAAAGAGCGCAGAGAGAGAGAAAGAAAGAGCGCAGAGAGAGAGAAAGAAAGAGCGCAGAGAGAGAGAAATAAAGAGCGCAGAGAGAGAGAAAGAAAGAGCGCAGAGAGAGAGAGAAAGAGCGCAGAGAGAGAAATAAAGAGCGCAGAGAGAGAAATAAAGAGCGCAGAGAAAGAAAGAGCGCAGAGAGAGAGAAAGAAAGAGCGCAGAGAGAGAGAAAGAAAGAGCGCAGAGAGAGAGAAAGAAAGAGCGCAGAGAGAGAAAGAAAGAGCGCAGAGAGAGAAAGAAAGAGCGCAAAGAGAGAAAAAAAGAGCGCAGAGAGAAAGAAAGAAAGAGCGCAGAGAGAAAGAAAGAGCGCAGAGAGAGAGAGCGCAGAGAGAGAGAGAAAGAAAGAGCGCCGAGAGAGCGCAGAGAGAGAGAAAGAGAAAGAAAGTGCGCAGAGAGAGAGAGAGCGCAGAGAGAAAGAAAGAGCGCAGAGAGAGAGAGAGAAAGAGCGCAGAGAGAGAGAGCGTAGAGAGAGAAAGAGAAAGAGCGCAGAGAGAGAGCGCAGAGAGAGAGAGCGCAGAGAGAGAGAGCACAGAGAGAGAGAGCACAGAGAGAGAGAGCGCAGAGAGAGAGAGCGCAGAGAGAGAGAGCGCAGAGAGAGAAAGAGCGCAGAGAGAGAAAGAGCGCAGAGAGAGAAAGAGCGCAGAGAGAGAAAGAGCGCAGAGAGAGAAAGAGCGCAGAGAGAAAGAAAGAGCGCAGAGAGAAAGAAAGAGCGCAGAGAGAGAGAGCACAGAGAGAAAGAAAGAGCGCAGAGAGAGAGAGAAAGAGCGCAGAGAGAGAGCGCAGAGAGAGAAAAAAAGAGCGCAGAGAGAGAAAGAAAGAGCGCAGAGAAAGAAAGAGCGCAGAGAGAGAGAAAGAAAGAGCGCAGAGAGAGAAAGAAAGAGCGCAAAGAGAGAAAAAAAGAGCGCAGAGAGAATGAAAGAGCGCAGAGAGAAAGAAAGAGCGCAGAGAGAGAAAGAGAAAGAAAGAGCGCAGAGAGAGAAAGAGAAAGAAAGAGCGCAGAGAAAGAAAGAGAAAGAAAGAGCGCAGAGAGAGAAAGAGAAAGAGAGCGCAGAGAGAGGGAGAGAAAGAGCGCAGAGAGAGAGAGAGAAAGAGCGCAGAGAGAGAGAAAGAAAGAGCGCAGAGAGAGAAAGAAAGAGCGCAGAGAGAGAGAGAGCGCAGAGAGAGAGAAAGATAGAGCGCAGAGAGAGAAAGAGAAAGAAAGAGCGCAGAGAGAGAAAGAGAAAGAAAGAGCGCAGAGAGAGAGAGAGAGAGCGCAGAGAGAGAGAGAGAGCGCAGAGAGAGAAAGAGAGCGCAGAGAGAGAGAAAGAAAGAGTGCAGAGAGAGAAAGAAAGAGCGCAGAGAGAGAAAGAAAGAGCGCAGAGAGAGTGCGCAGAGAGAAAGAAAGAGCGCAGAGAGAAAGAAAGAGCGCAGAGAGAGAGAGAGCGCAGAGAGACAGAAAGAAAGTGCGCAGAGAGAAAGAAAGAGCGCAGAGAGAGAGCGCAGAGAGAGAAAGAGAAAGAAAGAGCGCAGAGAGAGAGAGAGAGCGCAGAGAGAGAGAGAAAGAGCGCAGAGAGAGAGAAAGAGAAAGAAAGAGCGCAGAGAGTGAGAAAGAGCGCAGAGAGAGAGAAAGAGCGCAGAGAGAGAGAAAGTAAGAGTGCGCAGAGAGAGAGAAAGAGCGCAGAGAGAGAAAGAGCGCAGAGAGAGAGAAAGAAAGAGCGCAGAGAGAGAAAGAAAGAGCGCAGAGAGTGAGAGAGTGCAGAGAGTGAGAGAGCGCAGAGAGAGAGAGCGCAGAGAGAGAGAGAGCGCAGAGCGCAGAGCGCAGAGAGAGAGCGCAGAGAGAGAGAGCGCAGAGAGAGAAATAAAGAGCGCAGAGAGAGAGAAAGAAAGAGCGCAGAGAGAGAGAAAGAAAGAGCGCAGAGAGAGAGAAAGAAAGAGCGCAGAGAGAGAGAAAGAAAGAGCGCAGAGAGAGAAAGAAAGAGCGCAGAGAGAAAGAAAGAGCGCAAAGAGAGAAAAAAAGAGCGCAAAGAGAGAGAAAAAGAGCGCAGAGAGAAAGAAAGAAAGAGCGCAGAGAGAAAGAAAGAGCGCAGAGAGACAGAGCGCAGAGAGAGAAAGAGAAAGAAAGAGCGCCGATAGAGAGAGAGAGCGCAGAGAGAGAGAAAGAGAAAGAAAGTGCGCAGAGAGAGAGAGCGCAGAGAGAAAGAAAGAGCGCAGAGAGAGAGAGAGAAAGAGCGCAGAGAGAGAGAGAGAGCGTAGAGAGAGAAAGAGAAAGAAAGAGCGCAGAGAGAGAAAGAGCGCAGAGAGAGAGCGCAGAGAGAGAAAGAGCGCAGAGAGAGAAAGAAAGAGCGCAGAGAGAGTGCGCAGAGAGAAAGAAAGAACGCAGAGAGAAAGAAAGAGCGCAGAGAGAGAGAGAGCGCAGAGAGACAGAAAGAAAGTGCGCAGAGAGAAAGAAAGAGCGCAGAGAGAGAGCGCAGAGAGAGAAAGAGAAAGAAAGAGCGCAGAGAGAGAGAGAGCGCGCAGAGAGAGAGAGAAAGAGCGCAGAGAGAGAGAAAGAGAAAGAAAGAGCGCAGAGAGTGAGAAAGAGCGCAGAGAGAGAGAAAGAGCGCAGAGAGAGAGAAAGAAAGAGCGCAGAGAGAGAGAAAGTAAGAGTGCGCAGAGAGAGAGAAAGAGCGCAGAGAGAGAAAGAGCGCAGAGAGAGAGAAAGAAAGAGCGCAGAGAGAGAAAGAAAGAGCGCAGAGAGTGAGAGAGTGCAGAGAGTGAGAGAGCGCAGAGAGAGAGAGCGCAGAGAGAGAGAGAGCGCAGAGAGAGAGAGAGCGCAGAGAGAGAGAGCGCAGAGAGAGAGAGAGCGCAGAGAGAGAGAGAGCGCAGAGAGAGAGAGAGCGCAGAGAGAGAGAGAGCGCAGAGAGAGAGAGAGCGCAGAGAGAGAGAGAGCGCAGAGAGAGAGAGAGCGCAGAGAGAGAGAGCGCAGAGAGAGAGAGAGCGCAGAGAGAGAGAGAGCGCAGAGAGAGAGAGAGCGCAGAGAGAGAGAGAGCGCAGAGAGAGAGAGCGCAGAGAGAGAGAGCGCAGAGAGAAAGAAAGAGCGCAGAGAGAGAGAAAGTGCGCAGAGAGAAAGAAAGTGCGCAGAGAGAAAGAAAGAGCGCAGAGAAAGAAAGAGCGCAGAGAGAAAGAAAGAAGGAGCGCAGAGAGAGAAAGAGCGCAGAGAGAGAGAAATAAAGAGCGCAGAGAGAGAAATAAAGAGCGCAGAGAGAGAGAAATAAAGAGCGCAGAGAGAGAGAAATAAAGAGCGCAGAGAGAGAGAAAGAAAGAGCGCAGAGAGAGAGCTCAGAGAGAGAGAGAAAGAGCGCAGAGAGAGAAATAAAGAGCGCAGAGAGAGAGAAAGAAAGAGCGCAGAGAGAGAGAAAGAAAGAGCGCAGAGAGAGAGAAAGAAAGAGCGCAGAGAGAGAAAGAAAGAGCGCAGAGAGAGAAAGAAAGAGCGCAAAGAGAGAAAAAAAGAGCGCAAAGAGAGAGAAAAAGAGCGCAGAGAGAAAGAAAGAAAGAGCGCAGAGAGAAAGAAAGAGCGCAGAGAGAGAGAGCGCAGAGAGAGAAAGAGAAAGAAAGAGCGCCGAGAGAGAGAGAGAGAGCGCAGAGAGAGAGAAAGAGAAAGAAAGTGCGCAGAGAGAGAGAGCGCAGAGAGAAAGAAAGAGCGCAGAGAGAGAGAGAGAAAGAGCGCAGAGAGAGAGAGAGAGCGTAGAGAGAGAAAGAGAAAGAAAGAGCGCAGAGAGAGAAAGAGCGCAGAGAGAGAAAGAGCGCAGAGAGAGAAAGAGCGCAGAGAGAGAAAGAGCGCAGAGAGAGAAAGAGCGCAGAGAGAAAGAAAGAGCGCAGAGAGAAAGAAAGAGCGCAGAGAGAAAGAGAGCGCAGAGAGAAAGAAAGAGCGCAGAGAGAGAGAGCGCAGAGAGAAAGAAAGAGCGCAGAGAGAGAGAGAAAGAGCGCAGAGAGAGAGAGAAAGAGCGCAGAGAGAGAAAAAAAGAGTGCAGAGAGAGAAAGAAAAAGCGCAGAGAGAGACAAAGAGCGCATAGAGAGAGAGACAAAGAGCGCATAGAGAGAGAAAGAAAGAGCGCAGAGAGAGAAAGAAAGAGCGCAGAGAGAGAAAGAAAGAGCGCAGAGAGAGAAAGAAAGAGCGCAGAGAGAGAGAGCGCAGAGAGAGAGAGCGCAGAGAGAGAGAACGCAGAGAGAGAGAGCGCAGAGAGAGAGAGCGCAGAGAGAAAGAGAGAGAGCGCAGAGATAGAGAAAGAGCGTAGAGAAAAAAAGAGCGCAAAGAGAGAGAGAGGAAGAAAGAGCGCAGACAGAGAAAGAAAGAGCGCAGAGAGAGAAAGAAAGAGCGCAGAGAGAGAAAGAGCGCAGAGAGAGAAAGAGCGCAGAGAGAGAAAGAGCTCAGAGAGAGAAAGAGCACAGAGAGAGAGAAAGAGCACAGAGAGAGAGAAAGAAAGAGCACAGAGAGAGAAAGAAAGAGCGCAGAGAGAAAGAAAGAGCGCAGAGAGAAAGAAAGAGCGCAGAGAGAGAGAAAGAAAGAGCGCAGAGAGAGAGCGCAGAGAGAGAAATAAAGAGCGCAGAAAGAGAAAGAAAGAGCGCAGAGAGAGAAAGAAAGAGCGCAGAGAAAGAAAGAAAGAGCGCAGAGAAAGAAAGAAAGAGCGCAGAGAAAGAAAGAGCGCAGAGAGAGAGAAAGAAAGAGCGCAGAGAAAGAAAGAGCGCAGAGAGAGAGAAAGAAAGAGCGCAGAGAGAGAAAGAAAGAGCGCAGAGAGAAAGAAAGAGCGCAGAGAGAAAGAAAGAGCGCAGAGAGAGAGAAAGAAAGAGCGCAGAGAGAGAGCGCAGAGAGAGAAATAAAGAGCGCTGAGAGAGAAAGAAAGAGCGCAGAGAGAGAAAGAAAGAGCGCAGAGAAATAAAGAGCGCTGAGAGAGAGAAAGAAAGAGCGCAGAGAGAGAAAGAAAGAGCGCAGAGAGAAAGAAAGAGTGCAGAGAGAAAGAGAGCGCAGAGAGAGAGAGAAAGAGAGAGAAAGAGAAAGAAAGAGTGCAGAGAAAGAGAAAGAAAGAGCGCAGAGAGAGAGAGAGCGCAGAGAGAGAGAGAAAGAAAGAGCGCAGAGAGAGAGAAAGTAAGAGTGCAGAGAGAAAGAAAGAGCGCAGAGAGAAAAAAGAAAGAGCGCAGAGAGAGAGAAAGAAAGAGCGCAGAGAGAGAGAGCGCAGAGAGAAAGAGCGCAGAGAGAGAGAATGAGCGCAGAGAGAGAAAAAGAGCGCAGAGAGAGAAAAAGAGCGCAGAGAGAGAAAGAAAGAGCGCAGAGAGAGAAAGAAAGAGCGCAGAGAGAGAGAAAGAAAGAGCGCAGAGAGAGAGCGCAGAGAGAGAGAGAGCGCAGAGAGAGAGAGAGCGCAGAGAGAAAGAAAGAGCGCAGAGAAAGAAAGAGCGCAGAGAGAGAGAAAGATAGAGCGCAGAGAGAGAAAGAAAGAGCGCAAAGAGAGAAAGAAAAAGCGCAGAGAGAGAAAGAGAAAGAAAGAGCGCAGAGAGAAAGAGAGAGAGCGCAGAGAGAAAGAGAGAGAGCGCAGAGAGAGAGAGAGAGCGCAGAGAGAGAAAGAAAGAGCGCAGAGAGAGAAAGAAAGAGCGCAGAGAGAGAGAAAGAAAGAGCGCAGAGAGACAGAAAGAAAGAGCGCAGAGAGACAGAAAGAAAGAGCGCAGAGAGAGAAAGAAAGAGCGCAGAGAGAGAGAAAGAAAGTGCGCAGAGAGAGAGAAAGTGCGCAGAGAGAAAGAGCGCAGAGAGAGAGAGAAATAAAGAGTGCAGAGAGAGAGAGAGAAAGAGCGCAGAGAGAGAGAGAGAAAGAGCGCAGAGAGAGAAAGAAAGAGCGCAAAGAGAGAAAAAAAGAGCGCAAAGAGAGAAAAAAAGAGCGCAGAGAGAAAGAAAGAGTGCAGAGAGAGAGCGCAGAGAGAGAAAGAGAAAGAAAGAGTGCAGAGAGAGAAAGAGAAAGAAAGAGCGCAGAGAGAGAGAGAGAGCGCAGAGAGAGAGAGAGAGAGAAAGAGCTCAGAGAGAGAGAAAGAAAGAGCGCAGAGAGAGAAATAAAGAGCACAGAGAGAAATAAAGAGCGCAGAGAAAGAAAGAGCGCAGAGAGAGAGAAAGAAAGAGCGCAGAGAGAGAGAAATAAAGAGCGCAGAGAGAGAGAAAGAAAGAGCGCAGAGAGAGAGAGAAAGAGCGCAGAGAGAGAGAGAAAGAGCGCAGAGAGAGAAATAAAGAGCGCAGAGAGAGAAATAAAGAGCGCAGAGAAAGAAAGAGCGCAGAGAGAGAGAAAGAAAGAGCGCAGAGAGAGAGAAAGAAAGAGCGCAGAGAGAGAGAAAGAAAGAGCGCAGAGAGAGAGAAAGAAAGAGCGCAGAGAGAGAAAGAAAGAGCGCAGAGAGAGAAATAAAGAGCGCAAAGAGAGAAAAAAAGAGCGCAAAGAGAGAAAAAAAGAGCGCAGAGAGAAAGAAAGAAAGAGCGCAGAGAGAAAGAAAGAGCGCAGAGAGAGAGAGCGCAGAGAGAGAGAGAAAGAAAGAGCGCCGAGAGAGAGAGAGAGCGCAGAGAGAGAGAAAGAGAAAGAAAGTGCGCAGAGAGAGAGAGAGCGCAGAGAGAAAGAAAGAGCGCAGAGAGAGAGAGAGAAAGAGCGCAGAGAGAGAGAGCGTAGTGAGAGAAAGAGAAAGAAAGAGCGCAGAGAGAGAAAGAGCGCAGAGAGAGAGAGCGCAGAGAGAGAGAGAGCGCAGAGAGAGAGAGCGCAGAGAGAGAAAGAGCGCAGAGAGAGAAAGAGCGCAGAGAGAGAAAGAGCGCAGAGAGAGAAAGAGCGCAGAGAGAAAGAAAGAGCGCAGAGAGAGAGAGAAAGAGCGCAGAGAGAGAGCGCAGAGAGAGAAAAAAAGAGCGCAGAGAGAGAAAGAAAGAGCGCAGAGAAAGAAAGAGCGCAGAGAGAGAGAAAGAAAGAGCGCAGAGAGAGAAAGAAAGAGCGCAAAGAGAGAAAAAAAGAGCGCAGAGAGAATGAAAGAGCGCAGAGAGAATGAAAGAGCGCAGAGAGAAAGAAAGAGCGCAGAGAGAGAAAGAGAAAGAAAGAGCGCAGAGAGAGAAAGAGAAAGAGAGCGCAGAGAGAGGGAGAGAAAGAGCGCAGAGAGAGAGAGAGAAAGAGCGCAGAGAGAGAGAAAGAAAGAGCGCAGAGAGAGAAAGAAAGAGCGCAGAGAGAGAGAGAGCGCAGAGAGAGAGAAAGAAAGAGCGCAGAGAGAGAGAGAGAGAGCGCAGAGAGAGAAAGAGAGCGCAGAGAGAGAGAAAGAAAGAGCGCAGAGAGAGAGAAAGAAAGAGCGCAGAGAGAGAAAGAAAGAGCGCAGAGAGAGAAAGAAAGAGCGCAGAGAGAGTGCGCAGAGAGAAAGAAAGAGCGCAGAGAGAAAGAAAGAGCGCAGAGAGAGAGAGAGCGCAGAGAGACAGAAAGAAAGTGCGCAGAGAGAAAGAAAGAGCGCAGAGAGAGAGCGCAGAGAGAGAAAGAGAAAGAAAGAGTGCAGAGAGAGAGAGAGAGCGCAGAGAGAGAGAGAAAGAGCGCAGAGAGAGAGAAAGAGAAAGAAAGAGCGCAGAGAGTGAGAAAGAGCGCAGAGAGAGAGAAAGAGCGCAGAGAGAGAGAAAGAAAGAGCGCAGAGAGAGAGAAAGTAAGAGTGCGCAGAGAGAGAGAAAGAGCGCAGAGAGAGAAAGAGCGCAGAGAGAGAGAAAGAAAGAGCGCAGAGAGAGAAAGAAAGAGCGCAGAGAGTGAGAGAGTGCAGAGAGTGAGAGAGCGCAGAGAGAGAGAGCGCAGAGAGAGAGAGAGCGCAGAGAGAGAGAGAGCGCAGAGAGAGAGAGAGAGCGCAGAGAGAGAGAGAGAGCGCAGAGAGAGAGAGAGCGCAGAGAGAGAGAGAGCGCAGAGAGAGAGAGCGCAGAGAGAGAGAGAGCGCAGAGAGAGAGAGAGCGCAGAGAGAGAGAGAGCGCAGAGAGAGAGAGAGCGCAGAGAGAGAGAGAGCGCAGAGAGAGAGAGAGCGCAGAGAGAGAGAGAGCGCAGAGAGAGAGAGAGCGCAGAGAGAGAGAGAGCGCAGAGAGAGAGAGCGCAGAGAGAGCGCAGAGAGAGAGAGAGCGCAGAGAGAGAGAGCGCGCAGAGAGAGAGAGAGCGCAGAGAGAGAGAGCGCAGAGAGAGCGCAGAGAGAGAGAGAGCGCAGAGAGAGAGAGAGCGCAGAGAGAGAGAGCGCAGAGAGAGAGAGCGCAGAGAGAGAGAGCGCAGAGAGAGAGAGCGCAGAGAGAGAGAGAGCGCAGAGAGAGAGAGAGCGCAGAGAGAGAGAGAGCGCAGAGAGAGAGAGCGCAGAGAGAAAGAAAGAGCGCAGAGAGAGAAAGAGAAAGAAAGAGCGCAGAGAAAGAAAGAGAAAGAAAGAGCGCAGAGAGAGAAAGAG
This sequence comes from Ascaphus truei, assembly GCF_040206685.1. Taxonomy (NCBI): domain Eukaryota; kingdom Metazoa; phylum Chordata; class Amphibia; order Anura; family Ascaphidae; genus Ascaphus; species Ascaphus truei. Next base: position 229,607 of record NW_027456939.1, read on the forward strand.
AAAGAGAGCGCAGAGAGAGGGAGAGAAAGAGCGCAGAGAGAGAGAGAGAAAGAGCGCAGAGAGAGAGAAAGAAAGAGCGCAGAGAGAGAAAGAAAGAGCGCAGAGAGAGAGAGAGCGCAGAGAGAGAGAAAGATAGAGCGCAGAGAGAGAAAGAGAAAGAAAGAGCGCAGAGAGAGAAAGAGAAAGAAAGAGCGCAGAGAGAGAGAGAGAGAGCGCAGAGAGAGAAAGAGAGCGCAGAGAGAGAGAAAGAAAGAGCGCAGAGAGAGAGAAAGAAAGAGCGCAGAGAGAGAAAGAAAGAGCGCAGAGAGAGAAAGAAAGAGCGCAGAGAGAGTGCGCAGAGAGAAAGAAAGAGCGCAGAGAGAAAGAAAGAGCGCAGAGAGAGAGAGAGCGCAGAGAGACAGAAAGAAAGTGCGCAGAGAGAAAGAAAGAGCGCAGAGAGAGAGCGCAGAGAGAGAAAGAGAAAGAAAGAGCGCAGAGAGAGAGAGAGAGCGCAGAGAGAGAGAGAAAGAGCGCAGAGAGAGAGAAAGAGAAAGAAAGAGCGCAGAGAGTGAGAAAGAGCGCAGAGAGAGAGAAAGAGCGCAGAGAGAGAGAAAGAGCGCAGAGAGAGAGAAAGAAAGAGCACAGAGAGAGAGAAAGTAAGAGTGCGCAGAGAGAGAGAAAGAGCGCAGAGAGAGAAAGAGCGCAGAGAGAGAGAAAGAAAGAGCGCAGAGAGAGAAAGAAAGAGCGCAGAGAGTGAGAGAGTGCAGAGAGTGAGAGAGCGCAGAGAGAGAGAGCGCAGAGAGAGAGAGCGCAGAGAGAGAGAGAGAGCGCAGAGAGAGAGAGAGAGCGCAGAGAGAGAGAGCGCAGAGAGAGAGAGAGCGCAGAGAGAGAGAGAGCGCAGAGAGAGAGAGCGCAGAGAGAGAGAGAGCGCAGAGAGAGAGAGAGCGCAGAGAGAGAGAGAGCGCAGAGAGAGAGAGAGCGCAGAGAGAGAGAGCGCAGAGAGAGCGCAGAGAGAGAGAGAGCGCAGAGAGAGAGAGCGCAGAGAGAGAGAGCGCAGAGAGAGAGAGCGCAGAGAGAGAGAGCGCAGAGAGAGAGAGAGCGCAGAGAGAGAGAGAGCGCAGAGAGAGAGAGAGCGCAGAGAGAGAGAGAGCGCAGAGAGAGAGAGCGCAGAGAGAGCGCAGAGAGAGAGAGAGCGCAGAGAGAGAGAGAGCGCAGAGAGAGAGAGCGCAGAGAGAGAGAGCGCAGAGAGAGAGAGAGCGCAGAGAGAGAGAGAGCGCAGAGAGAGAGAGCGCAGAGAGAGAGAGCGCAGAGAGAAAGAGAGAGCGCAGAGAGAAAGAAAGAGCGCAGAGAGAGAGAAAGTGCGCAGAGAGAAAGAAAGTGCGCAGAGAGAAAGAAAGAGCGCAGAGAAAGAAAGAGCGCAGAGAGAAAGAAAGAAGGAGCGCAGAGAGAGAAAGAGCGCAGAGAGAGAGAAATAAAGAGCGCAGAGAGAGAAATAAAGAGCGCAGAGAGAGAGAAATAAAGAGCGCAGAGAGAGAGAAATAAAGAGCGCAGAGAGAGAGAAAGAAAGAGCGCAGAGAGAGAGCTCAGAGAGAGAGAGAAAGAGCGCAGAGAGAGAAATAAAGAGCGCAGAGAGAGAAATAAAGAGCGCAGAGAGAGAAATAAAGAGCGCAGAGAGAGAAATAAAGAGCGCAGAGAGAGAAATAAAGAGCGCAGAGAAAGAAAGAGCGCAGAGAGAGAGAAAGAGAGCGCAGAGAGAGAGAAAGAAAGAGCGCAGAGAGAGAGAAAGAAAGAGCGCAGAGAGAGAGAAAGAAAGAGCGCAGAGAGAGAAATAAAGAGCGCAGAGAAAGAAAGAGCGCAGAGAGAGAGAAAGAAAGAGCGCAGAGAGAGAGAAAGAAAGAGCGCAGAGAGAGAGAAAGAAAGAGCGCAGAGAGAGAGAAAGAAAGAGCGCAGAGAGAGAAAGAAAGAGCGCAGAGAGAGAAAGAAAGAGCGCAAAGAGAGAAAAAAAGAGCGCAGAGAGAAAGAAAGAAAGAGCGCAGAGAGAAAGAAAGAAAGAGCGCAGAGAGAAAGAAAGAGCGCAGCGAGAGAGAGCGCAGAGAGAGAAAGAGAAAGAAAGAGCGCCGAGAGAGAGCGCAGAGAGAGAGAAAGAGAAAGAAAGTGCGCAGAGAGAGAGAGCGCAGAGAGAAAGAAAGAGCGCAGAGAGAGAGAGAGAAAGAGCGCAGAGAGAGAGAGAGAGCGTAGAGAGAGAAAGAGAAAGAAAGAGCGCAGAGAGAGAAAGAGCGCAGAGAGAGAAAGAGCGCAGAGAGAAAGAGCGCAGAGAGAGAAAGAGCGCAGAGAGAGAAAGAGCGCAGAGAGAGAAAGAGCGCAGAGAGAGAAAGAGCGCAGAGAGAGAAAGAGCGCAGAGAGAAAGAAAGAGCGCAGAGAGAAAGAAAGAGCGCAGAGAGAAAGAGAGCGCAGAGAGAAAGAAAGAGCGCAGAGAGAGAGAGCGCAGAGAGAAAGAAAGAGCACAGAGAGAGAGAGAAAAAGCGCAGAGAGAGAAAAAAAGAGTGCAGAGAGAGAAAGAAAAAGCGCAGAGAGAGACAAAGAGCGCATAGAGAGAGAGACAAAGAGCGCATAGAGAGAGAAAGAAAGAGCGCAGAGAGAGAAAGAAAGAGCGCAGAGAGAGAAAGAAAGAGCGCAGAGAGAGAAAGAAAGAGCGCAGAGAGAGAGAGAGAGCAGAGAGAGAGAACGCAGAGAGAGAGAGCGCAGAGAGAGAGAGCGCAGAGAGAGAGAGCGCAGAGAGAAAGAGAGAGAGCGCAGAGAGAGAGAGCGCAGAGAGAGAGAGAGCGCAGAGAGAGAGAGCGCAGAGAGAGAGAGCGCAGAGAGAAAGAAAGAGCGCAGAGAGAGAGAAAGTGCGCAGAGAGAAAGAAAGTGCGCAGAGAGAAAGAAAGAGCGCAGAGAAAGAAAGAGCGCAGAGAGAAAGAAAGAAGGAGCGCAGAGAGAGAAAGAGCGCAGAGAGAGAGAAATAAAGAGCGCAGAGAGAGAAATAAAGAGCGCAGAGAGAGAGAAATAAAGAGCGCAGAGAGAGAGAAATAAAGAGCGCAGAGAGAGAGAAAGAAAGAGCGCAGAGAGAGAGCTCAGAGAGAGAGAGAAAGAGCGCAGAGAGAGAAATAAAGAGCGCAGAGAGAGAAATAAAGAGCGCAGAGAGAGAAATAAAGAGCGCAGAGAGAGAAATAAAGAGCGCAGAGAGAGAGAAAGAAAGAGCGCAGAGAGAGAGAAAGAAAGAGCGCAGAGAGAGAGAAAGAAAGAGCGCAGAGAGAGAGAAAGAAAGAGCGCAGAGAGAGAAAGAAAGAGCGCAGAGAGAGAAAGAAAGAGCGCAAAGAGAGAAAAAAAGAGCGCAGAGAGAAAGAAAGAAAGAGCGCAGAGAGAAAGAAAGAAAGAGCGCAGAGAGAAAGAAAGAGCGCAGAGAGAGAGAGCGCAGAGAGAGAAAGAGAAAGAAAGAGCGCCGAGAGAGAGCGCAGAGAGAGAGAAAGAGAAAGAAAGTGCGCAGAGAGAGAGAGCGCAGAGAGAAAGAAAGAGCGCAGAGAGAGAGAGAGAAAGAGCGCAGAGAGAGAGAGAGAGCGTAGAGAGAGAAAGAGAAAGAAAGAGCGCAGAGAGAGAAAGAGCGCAGAGAGAGAAAGAGCGCAGAGAGAAAGAGCGCAGAGAGAAAGAGCGCAGAGAGAGAAAGAGCGCAGAGAGAGAAAGAGCGCAGAGAGAGAAAGAGCGCAGAGAGAGAAAGAGCGCAGAGAGAAAGAAAGAGCGCAGAGAGAAAGAAAGAGCGCAGAGAGAAAGAGAGCGCAGAGAGAAAGAAAGAGCGCAGAGAGAGAGAGCGCAGAGAGAAAGAAAGAGCGCAGAGAGAGAGAGAAAGAGCACAGAGAGAGAAAAAAAGAGTGCAGAGAGAGAAAGAAAAAGCGCAGAGAGAGACAAAGAGCGCATAGATAGAGAGACAAAGAGCGCATAGAGAGAGAAAGAAAGAGCGCAGAGAGAGAGAGCGCAGAGAGAGAGAAC